>NW_027509192.1:15245000-15265000 GCF_051911475.1 Siphateles boraxobius | reverse complement strand
TACAATTAAGTTCACGGTTCTCTGGTGTTGGTTAATGTCATGACATGCAGGTAAACAAATAAAAGGTATTTTTAAAAAGAAATTAGTAAGTGTTTTATTTTTTAATTGATTGTGTTTTAAAATTATTAATTTGAATTTTAATAATTGAATTACTTCACGAACCCCAATCTGGGAAACACTGAAGTAATGTAATTGCCCAATGCACTTCATGTTGTTAAAAACAAAGAATGAACATATTTTCTTTCTCCTTGTATTTATATACCAATATATTCACGATTTCCTATTCAAATCAATTTTATTAACGAGTTAGCTCAAAAAAGTAATCTAAAAGTAATCCAAAAGTAGTCAGATTATATTGCCTTAAATATGTAATGTAAAAGATTAAGTTTTTGTAATGTAATTTGGAATCAGTTCTGATTAAGTAATCTACCCAGCACTGATAATGATTATTTTGTTCAAATATGTTTTTGAACCAACCAAACAAACACTATAGTGACTAAAAGGAATCTAACAGGCAAAACCTCTATTTTTGCTGGATTTTAGAAGCTAGTACGGACAACATTTAGCATTCCTTTATTAACACACACACACACACACACACACACACACACACACACACACACACACACACACACACACACACACACACACACACACACAAACACAAACACTCAGTGTGGCATGACCCCCGTCAGTAGGAGGTCCGTCACCCTTGGCTGTGGCTCTGCCTCCGGGGCGGGTCAGTGGAGCAGGTGCTGCTGCGAGTCTCTAAGCGCCGCCTTCACTCTCTCCACTGCGGCTTCACTCGGCGCTGGAGACCGCTGCCTGCTGCCTGCCGCCGGAGACACGACATGGATTTACCTCAGCGCTAAAAACGTGGGAAATACGCTTTTCTTCCGTGTTAAGGTGAGTTCTCGCACGCGGTGCCGTGATAAAGAAGCTTCGGCTGAAGTGAGATCTGCTTTTGGGAGCGTTTGTTACGGACTCCATCGCGTGCCGGATAGCTCCGTGATGTAGGGCGCTTTGTTTTCATTCATAGTCGTGCGTGGTCCATCCTGCAAGTGTACAGTTAGCTTTATATCTGTTATTTTTATTCAGTAAGTTTGCACTGGTTCTGTTTGAGCCTGGGATTCCGATCTTCCATTAGAGAGATCGATTTTATTGGCTTTGTTTATTAAAAAAAAATGATATGCTTGATGTGACCTTTGGCTTTCTGTTGAGACTCATTAATATTCAAAACTGTTTAACAGTCTTCTCTAAATGAAATGTTGGATTTTGAGGCTGTGCGTAAGTGCTTAGAGAGTCGTGGTGAGTTCTATGACCTTCTGATTTTCTATCACCTCAAGGTTAATTCTCCATCCATCTCGGGCATCTCTTCTGGATCTTGTGCAAATTAGTTTAATAACCAACTAAATGAATTTGTCCAGGGAGAAAAAATGCTAAATGGATCAGCCTGATCTCATAAAGCACAGAGAGAACTCACTAAAACATTTTAATGTCATTTTTAGACAGATTTTAGTACAGAATAGGTCAATTTGTATTGGATAGACTGATTCATCTGCTATTTTTGGCCAATTTGAAATTTACAGACAGTCTTGTATATGAATAATAAGCATTTTAGGAATTTTGTGTAAAATAAGTATTTCAGAAGGAAATTGTGTACATCTGATAATGGCATTTTGTTGGCCATCCAACTTTGCAAATATCATCATCGTCCAATTAAAAACCCAAATTGTTAAACCAGTAACTGTTGGTTTGGTCACATCCTGTGTGTTTCACACATCTAGATGTGAAGTTTTTGAAGTCTCTTGTTTCCTCTTCTGGCTTTTCGTGTGGTCAAATAAATGTCAGTGTACCATGGAAAGTCTTATTTACCCAGCAACCTGTCTATATATACCTATGTGTTTACAGACAGAATGTGAGCTGCATTATCCAGTCTCACTGAAAGATCATTTTTAAATAACTAACGGCTGAGGTTTATTTGATTAGGTGCGAAGCTGAAAATACGACTTGTAGTTTGCGTTAAACTGGAAAGACTGGATGAGTTGGGTGTTATGAGAAAGAGTTGTTAAATGAGAAGTTACAGTAGCTAATTACACACTCACCATCCACACATTAAGGCTTCATTAAGTCAGTAACAATTGCAATTGAAGTTCAAATAGAAAAAAACTTCTAATGTCACTGCTTGAAAATATGCTAATGCAAAAGCACAATGTAAGTATAATATTACAATATATTATTATATATACAATATATTATATATATATTACAAAGTACAAGTATTGTTTTGTACAATACTACACTAATAGTTAGATTGTTAGTGTATCATGGTAGAGGATCGAGGTGTGTGTGTGTGTGTGTGTATGTGGGTGTGGGGGGGGGGGGGGGTGGGGAGCTATAAAGAAAGATACTCCTCATTGACCATCTGACTCCACTATACTCATATTTACTCATTAACCCGCTTGAATATATTTTTTTGTTCTTGAATGCTGATTTGACTGGTCTATCATTTGTTCTTTGACCTTTTTAAGCAGCTAAATTTGCCTGAAAATGACCTTAAGTGTTGTAGCTTGGGTAAACTAACAGGTGTAAAATATGTGCATTTAAAATTATATTATATATATATATATAATTTATTTAATATAGTATATTATTTTATTTTATATTCAGCAATCACCTTTATCTGAGGAACATAAGCAATTTGTATTTATTTTCTGTTGGACAATTTTTCAAAATATATTTTGTTTTTATTTTAAAAACTGCTTAAATATTCAAATTTAAATATATATATTTTTATTTAATGTACTATGACTTAAAATCTACACTTTATTGTGAGATGTGAGGCTCCACGCCAACTTCAGCAGCTTGATTTTGTGTTTCAATAGTATGTTTTTGATAATCTTTGGTTTTCGAATTGATTAACAGGGTGTTGTGGATGGATTATAAAATGAAAAACCTTGTGCCATGTGTTTGTGTGTGTGTGTAGTCAGCAGGGTTAAACCCTCAGAGACGGACTGTATCGGGATTAGCTCAGATTTCTGCTGCTCCTTTAACTGATGTTGGTCAGCTGCTATATGTATTACACACACACACACACACACACACACACACACACACACACACACACACACACACACACACACACACACACACACACACACACACACACACACACACGTCGGGTGTTTGCACTACAGTGGTCCTCGTTTTGGACATGTCTGTTGGGCTAAAGTGACAGAGGAATGTTAATACTATTAAAAATAATGTTGGTATCTTAAAACCTGAATTATTAAATGAAAATTACCCCGTAATTTCCTCACCTTTTAGCCATCCCAGGCATATATGACTTTCTTCTTTCAGCCAAACATAATCAGAATTATATTAAAAAATATAATATAACTTTATCTTAATCTTCCAATAATCTTCCAAGCTTTATAATGGGAGTGAGTATAACTGATATTTTGAAGCCCAAAAAGGTGCATCCATCCATCCATCCATCCATTATAAAAGTAATCCATACTGCTCCAGGGGGTCAATAAAGGCCTTCTGAAGTGAAGTGATGCGTTTTTGTAAAGAAAATATCCAGTTTTTGGGTGAACTAACCCTTTAAAAGAGTTGTAACAGAAAGTTAATGTGGCCTTAAAAGAACCACATGAAATAAGATGACATGACACAGATAAGAGGGGGGAGACCGTGGTCAAAAGCCTGACCTAATTACCAAAAACATGTGCCTCTAGTTGTCCAAGGAAGGAACATGTAAAGACACGAAAATACAAGAGGAACACCATCTTTTTTTTATCCTATATTTGAAATCAGAAACCCTATATATTCAAAATGACCAATCAGCACTGCGTACATAGTGACAGTGGGCATATTCCCAAAGCATAAACACTTACCCAGCATACATTGATGTCTTTCAGCAGTTTTAGGGGCTTACAGATGCCAAGCATCCCTTCAGATGGGACAGCGTGGGTTTTAACACAAGCTTTCACTTTTTTGCTAGACATTTCCTGCTGCCCAATCACACACAGAGCTGTGGGTCCAACTCTTAAGAGTTACCGTAAGCTCCAGTAAGTGTAAACTTAAAGCTTGACATTATAACTTCTTCATTCTGTTGAGCGTAATTTTAAAAAGTCACAAACGTCTGAGCTCATTGTTTGAAGCTGATTTGGATCTCATGGAAATGAATGCAGGTCCCGTCCTTTGGATGAGACGTTAAACCGAGGCCCTGACTCTCTGTGGTCATTAAAAATCCCAGGATGTCCTTCGAAAAAGAGTAGGGGTTTAACCCCGGCATCCTTGCCAAAGTTGCCCCTTGGCCTCTGTCCATCATGGCCTCCTAATCATCCCCATATACTGATTGGCTTCATCATTCTGTCTCCTCTCCACCAGTAAGCTGGTGTTTGGTGGGCGTTCTGGTGCAATATGGCTGCCGTCGCATCATCCAGGTGAATGCTGCACATTGGTGGTGGTTGAGAAGATTCCCCCTTCCATGTAAAGCGCTTTGAGTACCCAGAAAAGCGCTATATAAATGTAACAAATAATAATAATAATAATTATTATTATTATTAACTATGAAACTCTTTTGACAATGCAAACCATTGTTTGTCATATTCGTGAAAGGTCTATTCTAAATATCTTAGACATTAACTTCTGAACCATTGATGAACAGAACTAGGTGCCTATGTATTTCTTTGAATAAAAGGTGTATTTTGTGCATTTCAGAGAACTAGAGTTTTGCAGCATTTATAGTTTAATGTGGTAACTTTGAGGAATAGTACCTTGGATGTTTGATGTGGTTCTGTGTGTAGAGAAGTCAAGTAAAACCTGCTAAGATTACTCACATTCTCATTTGCTTTTCCTTTTAAAACAAGGCGAAAGTGTAATACAGACTGTAATGCTTAATTTATGTTCATAACCCTTTCAAAATGACTAAGAAGAAAGTACGCATGTAATCGGCAATTACCAGAACAGGAGGCTGAGGATATGGGTCAAGTGCTAAGGTTATACCACAAGAGCCTTGATTATAAAGACCTGCAAATGCTACATCAGTTGTGTGTGTATTAGGGGTGTGAAGATTCACTCGTTCTCTCGATGCATCGATTACAAATCCTGACGATGCATATGCATCGATCTTGAAACATGTATTTTGAATCGTGAATCGTTTATTTCAGTCAATAATCGATTTAAAATGCTACGAATTGAATAATTTGCGATTCTATAGCGATTCAGTGCTTTACAATATGTAAACATTAAATGACTACATGCGTGAACTAATGGAGGCGTTACTTGTGCGACGTCATTTGGCGTCCTCCCAGCTCTCCTTCACAGATACTCGCTGCACTCTTTACCATCTTTCAATGGATTTCGCTCGCGCTCTGTCCCATATAGCTCTCATCTACAGATTTTTGAGCAGTCCATGTTTGAGCTCTCCACAGGACAGCCACTGATGTTCATGAGCAGGTGACAGCTTGCTTGTCGAGAAAGCAAGGCTTGAGTCAAACCGCTCAAGCCATTGATAAAGCTGCCATGTGATTGCGCGGGCACTGCTATGAAACAACGCGTTCGTTGCGTGGAAACGTCGCCGTTATTTTCTTTAAGATAAGATACTGAAGTTTTACGGAAATGGGTCATACCCGTCCTGAGTGGCTGAAGTAAAACCCCACTTATTCAAGGTGCGCATTTATTACATGGAAAGAGCAGACGCAAATAGACCTAAAATACACACGCTTCCTATGAATCATGAATGAAATTTAACTTTATGCCATTAAACTGAATGTACGAAGGAAACTGCTGAAATAACTACAATATTAATTACACTGAAATAAGAGCGCGTGGTTTATCCATCAATCAGATGCGCATTAAAGTTGCATTCGTAATCGTTACTAGCCTATAGCTAAAGTAGACACCCGGCGCGTTTTCTCTCAGAATCATAGGAAAATGTTCAGTAGCCTATAAAGAGAACAAAGAGTATTCCATGAGGAATACTTACTATTCCATGAGGAAAGTTAGTTAAGGTTTAGTGGGAAAGTTCATGGTATTTTTAGTCTCACAATGGAAGGATGTACCAGATACACTTTAAGGTTGTGTATCCATTAACATATAATACAAAATAGTTAGGCTTTAAAAGTATTGTTAGTTCATCATGCTTTTTAAATCTTGGCTTACATTTCTACAAATGATAATTTATAGGCTTTGGAAATATTTGTTACAATAATAAATTAATTAAAAACTAACATTAACAATAGACAAAATGTCGTTTTTTTGTTTTTTTTTTGTCTCCACTCTCAGACCCCCGAAGACCACTGTGTAATTCACACCCTGACTTAGACCCATTGGGGGAAGCATTTAAATAATCCAATGAATGCATAGAAAAAATGAAGAATCGAATTAATCGAATCACATCGAACTTTAATGTGAATCGCATCGAATCGAATCTTTCTGAATTTGCAAAAATCGTTCTTGAATCGAATTGAAAACCTATGAATCGTGAATCGAATCGATTTGCTGCCTACCCAAAGAGTCACAGCCCTAGTGTGTATATATAGCTATTTCAGGTATCTAAAGATGAATCATCTTGTGTCTTCAAATGAGTCAACAAATTGCTGTGCCAATGGATAGGAACATAATGAGAAAAAAGGAATGTTAAGTATGCTAGTTGGAAGTCTGTGGTTTTCTTTGTTGTACATATATGTAAAATATCTTGGGTGTGAGCTTAAGAAGTTTTAGAGGAGAAACCTAAAAAGGTGTGTCTCAAGTTTCTAGGTTCAGTGTTTTATTAGGAACACATCTAAAATATGCAGTGGGGAGGGTACTCCATGACCAAGGTTTGGAAACACTGAGCTAGGAGAATAGAAGTAGCTTATCCACTGGGTGTCTGCTGTGTTAAATAATTGACATTTCTTCCAGGGGCCTCCAAAACCACAGGCCACACTGCCCAAGACTACCAAAATTAGCTTAACATCGGGGCCCTCAGTGAATACAGTGCAAGCTGACCACTAGAGCCTGTGTGCCCCTTGGTGCATACAGAGACAAAGGCCCCTCAGAGAGTCTGACCTGAACACCAGGTCCCCGAGTACTTTACAAGCTTAACTCCAGGTCACCTCCGTAGACATGTGCCAAGGGGCCTCCTGTGATAGTCATTCTATCCAGCCAGAAATGGCATCTTAAATTTGATTGACTTTAGGGATCTAGAAAGAGGTGTAACATGATAGAATTCCTGTAAATAACATAAAGTTACATGTTTGTCAACTCTAGTCCTCTGGACCCATATCCCAGAATGTTTTTGAAGTCCCTCTAATTAACACCTCAACAAGCTGATGAGTTAAATAAGGGGTTTTAATTAGTGAGACATCTAAAACATTCTGGGAGGTGGTGTCCCCAGGACTGGAGTTGACAAACCCTGGAGTATTGTTTGTTGGCTAAGTTGGCAAAAAAGGCCCCCTTGTACTCGTAAAGGAACCTAAAGCTTGGGAAAACTTGTTGTCTAGGACAACATCAAAGGTTTTTTTTTTTTTGCAGCTAGAGGGGACGACACTGAGACCATCACCAGAGATAAAGATCATGACAATGGGAAAGCTCTTGTCTGGGACGAAGAGTAACCTAGTCTCGAATTCAAAGTCAATATTAGTGTGATTTATTCAGTCCAAATTATAAGACCAAAATGAGGATGAGAGATGAACTGTCAAGTGTGGTCAGAGAAGCAATGATTAGAGAAGCCACATGACTGGATGCTAGTACAGAGTGATCTGGCCTAAATGGAGAAGTTTAAGGGACTAATTACCGAACCTTGTGGGGCACCAGTGGTTTGGGAGTGCGGATAAGGTAGTGAGCCTTTCAAAGTACTGTAACTTGGGAAGCCCTGTTATCCCAAGAAAATACAATCCTAAATGTGCTAAATCAGCTTTGAGATCAACAGGTTGTGGATAAGTGTAAATTACTGCAGACAGATCCAGGAAAATCAATACAAACTTAATCAAGGACATTCAAGGCTAGTGTAAGGGCTTCAGTGATGGCAAGTAGAGTTGTTTTGGGACTTACAGATCAGTCTAATGTCTTCAACCTTTAAGCCCTTTGTGATCAGTAGCTTTGTGATCAAAATTCTCTCTAGTTATCAATCTCTATTGAAGTCTAAACCAATTAGTGAATTTCTCTCTGGAAGTATCAGTACCGTCTTAATCCTCATCCATCTTTCATATTGTCAGTGAAACGTGCACACACACACATGGTTAATGAGCAGAAGGCAGGTGTGTGTGAGGTGCTTTATCTAGTCTTAATGAATGCCGAGGGTAGCAGATCTCTGTAGTCGCTAATGCATCAATGCTTGTCTGTCATCATTATGGACATGCATGTGTGTGAGTGTGTTCATTTGTGCCCAACAAAGCACTTTGACACATCATCCATCACCCAGTCTTTTATCCCTGCTGTTTCTCCCATTGAATTTACATGAGCCGGTCATGTCGACAAGGGCTGGGTCAATTTGCATTGGCTGTACTGTTTAATGAACAAGCTTATTAGAGAGCCAGTGGGGAGCAGAAGACTGTGGGAGTGTTTTTGCTGACTCTACCACGGCTAAAGCCTCTGGGAAAAACAGCACAGCAGGATTTCATCTTTGAGAGAGAGAGAAGATCTTCATATAACAAGCTTTGGGTGCTTTTAGAGAGCCATTTTAAAGGTTTGGCCATTTATTTTTAGCCAGCTAGAGATCTGATGATTTTAGTCAGTATCTGTGTTTGTATATGTGACTATTCTCAAAGGTGTGAGGTTAATAAGGCACAAGCCTACAGTAAATCCTGCTGATCAGGGATTAAAACAATTATGTGGTAGTTTGAGGTGTAGGTGTGTCTCTGTGTGAATGGATGTGCAATGGTGTGGAATAATTTAAACATGCTAGTTGATCAATTAACTCCTTTAATAAGGTTGTAGGTCATGCTAAAAACTGTAATGAAGCAGCAATGTTTTGTGTTGTCAGAGTAAAAATATAGTTTAGTGAGAGATTGAAATGCTTAACTCTATGGGTTCAGCTAAAAGAATGTGGTGAAAAGATAATATATATGAAAGTGGAATCATACTTGCTATAGATACTTTGAAATATGTGCTGAAAACAAATAGGAGATCATGAAAAAACAATAAGATGACTTATGTTGTTTTTGTCCTTTTGTACTTTTATTTTATGTTGTTTTCGGGGCTTAATATTTTTACAGTAATTTATAATTACTTTATTGTTAAACAGCAGTTTGGACATTTTTACACATTTTTGTGTTCCACTGAACACAGAAGTCATACAGGTTTGAATATGTGAGTGATTAGGCTAAATGATGACAGAATTGTCCCTTTTGGGTGAGTGAATCTTTTAAGTACGTTGGCCGAGAGAGCTCAGTCTGCTGAAAAACAGCAAACAGAAAAAAACAGCAAATTAAGAAAACCTCTTCATCAGTTTGACGACACGTGTTGCAAATACTCACAACGCAACCAAATACAGAAACGTGCTGCAAATACTCACAATGCAACCAAATACAGAAACACGATGCAAATACTCGCACAGCACAAGCGATCAGGATGTTAAAATAAACAAAAAAACTCAACTCACTTTTTTCTGTATTTGGTTGCGTTGTGAGTATTTTCAGTGTGTTTCTATATTTGGTTGCATTGTGAGTATTTGCAGCGTGTTTCTGTATTTGGTTGCATTGTGAGTATTTGCAGCAAGTGTTGTCAAACTGATTAAGGTGTTTTCTTAAATTGCTGGTGTTTTTTCTATTTGCATGTGTTTTCTTCAGTTTCAGCATGTTGAGCTCTCTTGGCCACCGTATTTAAGGCATCCTAAGGGAAATAAATGTTATCTCGCTCCCACTCCTTGAAATTACTGCTTATAAATCACTCTCTGCTCGTCTGTGTTGGGTGGGCTGTGTGTGTGTGTCGTAAAATACCTGTGGCTTTTCTCATTTCCACAGAGACTTTGTTATCTCTGACTGACACTATCCAGGAGAGAAAGTGTGAGCAGCAGAGAAGAGAGGAAGGGGGTGGGGTACGCATGTGAGTTCAGTAGCAGAATGATTGAGAATGTTTGTCAAGAGAAGGAGAATGAGGGAGATAAAGAGAAGAGCTCTGTTTGTAGCACGCAAATGAGTGGACGAGAGACAGCTGTGTTTCAAGAGCACATGATATGATGATTTGATTGATAAGCCCCTAGCAGGATTGGATAGCGCCTGAAATGGCGGTTCTCTTTATGGCAGGGAGAATAGTGTCTCAGTTATAATGCTGCACTTGATTATTATCCTATATATGAGGATTATAGCTAACCTTTTTATGAAGCCTCTTTGCATAATGTATATAAAGATATAATAGGCGGATAGAATCTTAATTAAATTAACCAATCCTGTTTTGGTTTGGGATTTTTTTTACTTTATTTTATTTTGCCTTTTTTTTGTTCACTACGAAAGCTCTTAGAGCCCATACATTTTGCTTAGTTTTTTTACTTGATTATATTTTGCTTTTTTTATTTTTAGTTAAAAAGGTAATGGGCCATACATTTTTTTTTTACTTTTTTTTTTTTTCAAATTATGTTACATTGTGTCTGATTTAGTGCTATTTTTTGTTGTTGTTAGGTCACTAACTGTTAAAAGGCCGTAAGTTGTTTTTTGATTTGTTTTATATATAGATTCTTAATCGATTTAACATTTACCTGTTTTGTTTAGCTTTATTTTATTTTTTATTTCACTGCAAAAGCAGAAAGAGGCCATACTTTTTTTTTTACTTGATTTCTTTTTTTTGACCGACCGACAGACAGATAGACAGACAGACAGACAGACAGATATACAGGCAGGTAGATAGATAGATGGGTGGGTGGATAGATAGATAGATAGATAGATAGATAAATAGGTGGGTGGGTGGATAGATAGATAGATAGATAGATAGATAGATAGATAGATAGATAGATAGATAGATAGATAGATGGATGGATGGATGGATGGATGGATGGATGGATGGATGGGTGGGTGGGTGGATGGATGGATGGATGGATGGGTGGGTGGATGGATGGATGGATGGATGGATGTGTGGGTGGATGGATGGATGGATGGATGGATGGATGGATGGATGGGTGGGTGGATAGATAGATAGGTAGATAGATGGGTAGATAGATGGGTAGATAGATAGATAGATAGATGGGTAGATAGATGGGTAGATAGATGGATAGATAGATAGATAGATAGATAGATAGGTGGATAGATAGGTAGGTGGATAGATGGATAGATAGATAGATAGATAGATGATAGATGGATAGATGGATAGATGATAGATGGATAGATAGATAGATAGATAGATAGATAGATAGGTAGGTGGATAGATAGATAGATAGATAGATGGATAGATAGATAGATGGATAGATGATAGATGGATAGATGGATAGATGATAGATGGATAGATAGATAGATGATAGATGGATAGATGATAGATGGATAGATGGATAGATGATAGATGGATAGATGGATAGATGATAGATGGATAGATAGATAGATAGATAGGTAGGTGGATAGATAGATAGATAGATAGGTAGGTGGATAGATAGATAGATAGATAGATGGATAGATAGATAGATGGATAGATGATAGATGGATAGATGGATAGATGATAGATGGATAGATAGATGGATAGATAGATAGATGATAGATGGATAGATAGGTAGGTAGGTGGATAGATAGATAGATAGATAGATAGATGGATAGATGATAGATGGATAGATAGGTAGGTGGATAGATGGATAGAAAGATGAATACATTCTTAAAGGGGTGGTTGATTATGATTTCACTTTTTAAACTTTAGTTAGTGTGTAATGTTGCTGTTTCAGCGTAAACAACTTCTGCAAAGTCACAAAGCTCAAAGTACAAAGCAAAGGAAGATATTTGCTTTTAAAGGGACAGACACAAAAACGGCGCATTTTTGCTCACCCTCAAAAAGTGACAATTTTAACATGCTATATAAAAATATCTGTGGGGTATTTTGAGCTAAAACTCAAACTCATAAGCACTCTGGGGTCATCAAAGACTTATTTTACATTTTGTGAAAAGGGCATTACACCACCCCGTCAATCGATTTAACCATTCACTCATACCATTTACAAGTGTTTTTTTGTTTTGTTTTTTTACTTGGTTTTGTTTTGTTTTTGAATTATGTATTTCCATTGTGCCTGCCCTGAATTACAGTGATATTTAAGATTAGCCAGATGAATCTGTTCAGTTCAACTACAGGACATATTATATTCTGTTACGCTGCGTGTTTGGATGCGTAAGGCTCCATTAAGTCGTAATGAAGTTGTGGCTGATGGCAGAGGATGCTGCTGCCAGCTCTCCTAACTGCTCTAAGTTCATTATTAATTGTTTTGCTCGGTTCAGCAAAAGGGCAAGGGGTGAGGCACAGTTTATCACGATAAAGCACGCGTTTGTTTGTTTCTTGTAGAGACGCTGGCAGTGAGTGATAGCTGGAGGTGTGAGAGAGAGATACACAAAGGAAGGAAGCTGTAAAACCCTCACACTTTAGAGTTGGAACTTAACACATAAAATTCACTTTCAAATGTGTTGGATTTAGTCCAAAAATGTAGTCAGATTGTTTTAATCATATTAAATAATGTTTTTTGACAATCGTTAATATAAATGTAGCAAATGCCGGATTACCTAACACATTGTTTATTACAGTGCACCTAAAGGAAGTATTCTCTATTATCCCCTTCATGTATTTAAAAACACACACACACACACACATTTCTCTTGTTTTTGTCAAACCTACATTTCTGTGGTAGCTTGTGCTTTTCTTGCCAATTTTGGATTTTTGTTTTCCAGCACTTCTAATGTTACTGTCACTTTAAATTGAGTCACTTCTGTTGTAGCATGTCACTTTGGATAAAATTTGGATAAATCTGCTAAATGAATAACTATAAAATGTAAAACCATTTTCATGCTGGTGGTTTGACCCTTGTCATAGTTGAATTCTTCAGGTTTTTTTTAGGCTGAATTTGAATCAGTTCCAAACCACTTAATATATCAGGTGCTAAATCCTTACAGGCAATGTATGCAAATATATGTCATTATCAGTTTGCGTAATTCATTGCTATTGAACTATTGAATTTTTTTTTTCTATTGAACAGAACCTGTTTCATACACACACACACACACACACACACACACACACACACACACACGCTCATAGCATGTGGTTCAACTTGCTTTGAGGGGAAATAAAACTAGAGTGATCGATTTGAATTCAATGTTAAATTCGAGGCTGGGTTCGGGTTTAACGCCAACCTCTTCTTTTCCTCTATGAATATTCATTCTGAATCTGTTTGTCTCTGTCCTTCTGTCCCTGCAGGTATCTGCGTAGTCCCCAGCTTTAGGAATGATCTCTGCGGCACCATGCACCATGGCCACTGTAAGCCCCCTCACTCCGTCCCCCATCAGCGGGAGCCCTGCGTCCCAGTCCGGATTCGCTGCCGCCCTCCGCAAGCTCGCCAAACAGGCCGAAGAGCCACGAGGTGAGTGTGTCCTTTCCTCTCCTCTTTACCCATCAGTCCTTAAGCTCTTCTATTTATCATCTCTCACATGATGTCTGGATGAAAAGGCAATATGTGCTTGTGCTATAGTCACTCCGCAGAGCTTAACTAGGCTGTTTCTGTAACAGGCGGTTTCTACTTTTTCTTTTCTGGTTTTGGTTTCATTTAGTTTATTTCTGTTTTGTAATTGTGTTTTCTTTTTTCTTTTGTTTCTGTTTTGTTTTTTATATTGTTTTGTTTGTCTGATTTGTTTTGTGACTGCGTTTTCATTTATTTTTGTTGTTTCTGTTTTGTAATTTGATTGGTTTGCCTGATTTGTTTTGTAATTTTGTGATTTCATTTGTTTTCGTTTTGTATTTTTTGCTTGCCTGATTTGTTTTGTAATTTTGTGTTTTCATTTGTTTTTCTTTTTGTTCTGTGTTTTGTGATCTTGCTTTTTATTTTTTTGTTCTTTTGTTTTTCGTTTAACAACAATAATATTAGCCACTTCTTACATGGTCACTTATATATTATGCATTGTTGTGTAATTACCATTAGTGTAGTTGCAGTAAGTCGTTTAATGCAGAATGTAAACAAGCACGCCGCCATATGTATGCGTGTAATATGGACATCCATTCTCTGCTCAGCGTGTGTATGAATGTGGGTGGTGCTTTCTGTCAACAAATTGTGAATAGATTTGAATAATATTTGCATATGGGTTTGCAGCATTTCAGATGGCTGGCACAACATTCAGCTGCCCATCTGTCTGTGTAATTGTTGTAGTCAACGCCAAAAAAACCTGAGCACACACACTCACTCACACAACAACTCTTATAATGCTCATTACATACAATATCAAGTTCTCAGACAATGTTTTCTACTGTTGTTTTGGCGTGGCATGTAAGATCTAGAAAATTGTTGCTGTCAATTTCTCCAACTTACATTTAAAAAAAGAAAAAACATGGGTTGACACTGAAAGTAGCTATTCAATGCATTATGTTGTGAAGAAAAACAAGCTGTTTAACAAGCATCCTAAATGATCTAACACTGTCTAAAGCTTTCTCAAGAATACATGGTTTGGCCATGTGTTTATCGACGTGATCCATTGTGAGTGATCATGATATTCTTCTCTTTAAGGCTTCGAGACAGACAGAAAGGGATTATATTGATTGGTTAAGAGCTTGTATGCCAGTAATTTCTATAGACCTTCTCTAAGTGTCTTTTTACTGCTGTCTCTGTGAGTTTATCACACTGTGCATACTGCTCTGCCTTTGCTTACCACTTTATGCATTCATACACTCTTTGACTAGGGTAATTCAATGACAGTCAATGCTCTGTCTCAGATTGCTAAGCCTGTTTGGAAAAGCTGTCTTTTGTTTAAGGCTTTGGTGGCTTTGGGGCTTTTAGGGTGTGTGTGTGTGTGTGTGTGTGTGCTTCTCCGAATGCACACATGCTTTTGTGAATGTGTCCTTGTTGATGCTTGTAGTAGTACATAACTGACATCCCCCCTCCCCCCCACCAACCCAAATACACACGTATTTTAACTTTCTTTCTCTCACTTTCTTTCTCTCACTTTCTTTGTTCCCTCAAGAGTTTGTCTGATAGCATAGCATGACTGTAAACAATTAAAATCTTGCCAGAGCGTTCAGATAAAGATATATAAAATATATAAAAGAGTGAAGTAAAGCTAAAGTTTTAGCATCTAGGTTGTTGTGTTGTGAGTGGTTTTTGCCCAGCTACCCTTGTGAAAAAGAGGTACAATTTAGCATACCTTTAAAAAAAGAACACTTCTTATAAAACATACTTTATAACGATACACTTAAGTGCAAAATGTGATTTGAATGTGTTGTTGCATGTTATGCATAATTAAATAAAAAATGTATTGTAGTTCAAATTTATTTTAAATGCAATTAGTTGAATTTAAAGTGCTTTTAGAACCTAAGTTTATCTGAATGTGAAATTTCTTAATTACCTCTATTGAAATATGGTTAAAGGCTTCTGTTTAATGTTTTGACAAGAATTTACAGTAAACTAAAATGTAATTTTTATTGAAACTTGTGTGCCATGTACTTAAATATATTTGTAATTCCCCATTTGTAGTGATGAAGTTGCCGTTTAGTACATTTTAAAATATATTAACTTTAAATGTAATCTTATAACAGTTAAAATTATAGCCATGTACTTTACACACACTTTTTAAAAAAAAGATTTACGCAATTTGATAAATAGTAAAATTCCATCAAATTTAATTATTCAATCCTTACGTAGTTTAATTGAATAATTGAACAATCCTTAATCAATTATTCAATTAAAATACGCAAGGATTTTTTTAATTTCAATTTGATGGAATTTCTTCGTAGTATTACATCGAAAAAAGTGTACTTCTAAATTACTAAAACAATTATTTTAAATTCGAACTTTTTATTTGACATTATTGCAAAGTGTGCTTATTGCAAAGTGTGCTTAAAGTAGCCTAAGTGTGCAAAGAAACTGTGCTTTAAGTACACTTACGTGGCCTTTTATTTAATCAATATTATATTTTCTGCTAGGAAAAGTTTTTGAAAAATACTGTATATACTTCACACTACATGTGCACATACAATACAATTAAGTCATTAGTCACACTTTCAATGTAAGTTTTTGGTATTTTTCCACCTGTTTTATTGTTTACAAAGCAAAAAAATTAGATTTGAACTACAAGAAGTCCACAATATGGACTTCTATATATCATATATAGATATCCACATATATCATATATGTCCGTGCAGGACGAGTTGATTTCTCTTCTGAAAAACCCCTAACCATAAGTTTTGGCAATAGTAATAGCGGCACTTCCCTTTGTATAAACAATTTAGTATAGGTGTCAGTGATTTCTAGGTAGAAATCTAGCAGGTGTGTAAAAGAGTAAAGCAAAATTGAACACAAAAGGAGTGAAGAAGTGCAAAACCCGGAGTATTGACTTCTTATCAGCTCTCTGGCAGACACAAGCGCTCCGAGGAGGGCTGACCTACTTTACTCTTTGTGTTGGGTGTCTTATATAGATACTGCTTTCAGCGGCAATACGTTTCTTTCTGTGCTTGTGTGGTTTTCAAGCCTTGTGTAGGTTTCTGTCTTAATGAGGAAAAGTCATTTCTCACACACACTCGCTGCAATCGAAACCACAAGAAGTGCATATTATGGAAGGGATCATGTACAGTCAGCCGTTCATTATTGCAAGGGTGACCAGATCTTGTATCTCGCTGTACATTATCCTGCTTATTACACTGGTATTGTTGCCATTGCCAAATAGATAAATACATGGCTGTGAACTAACGATTTGAGCTTAAATTATTTAATAATCTACGACCTCACTTTTAAATCCCAATTTAACCAGAATTACGATGCCTATAGCAAATAAAACACTGTTACAATATTAAAAGATTAATTCATATATTATATACATTTTTAATCTGCAATGGAAAAAAGTTATGATCAATAAGTTTTGACAACATATTTTTACATTGCTTTAACTCATCACAATAAGTTTAGCAATTTTCAACTTGTTTTTATAAGTTATACAAGATTCAATTTTTTAAGTCAGTTTAATGTAATTTAAAGCTGCAGTCGGCAAGTCTGGTAGATTGAGTGGACTTAGGCAAAATTTTAAATGTTTACAACTCTCATGTCCCTCCCCCACTATCAACGAATACCCTCCCACCGAGTTCGTAATCGTCAGCGCATGTGCAACAGATTTTCTGTGAACGCGCCCGTCTCATCCATAGACAGTAAGGCCTCATCAGCTAGTCAGATAGCACATACAATAACAGTAGCTTTACTACTGTTCTTACTCTCGTAAGAAAGATAGAGTAGCATTGATTCTTCCAAAAAGTCGAACTTTATCCCTTCATCTGGACATGTTTATCCGCCTAACGTTACGTTTACACGGATTTCAGCGCAAACTAAGCTAATGAACCTGCCCAACAAGTGCTAACGTTAGCTATCCATACCAACACATTTGGGCAAACATACTTCGGTTACTAACATAACACTAAGAAATAAAGTAACTGGTTGATAAAGCACAATTACCTGTCGAGAAGAAATGTTGCAAGCTCTGCATCCAGCTTGAACCCAATTAAATCACGTAAATCTCTCCACCTTTCAAATGCCGATCCGATGTTGATCCTGGTTTATTTACGGGCACGGTCGCTTCTTTCTTTACTTCTTTCTTTCCAGCAGGTGTTCTCTTTTCCTGTGTTGTTTTTGACCTCCTAGCTCTTGAGGTTAACCGAGGAATTGGAATCTTGTCCGCCATCACTCTTCCTTACTGCGCAAACTTCAGGCATGTGCATGTGATTGTAACGTCCGCGAAAGGTGGCGTGTGCACGACCTGTGATTGACAGTCAGATTGGACTGCGCTGATTGGACCCGATGATCCGGGAGCGGTGGATTTTTGCAAAACAAATAACACGCTCCAGGTGGATTTAGAAGCTCAGATTTTTTTTCTAAAACCACTTTATTTATGTTGTTATGTCGGATTATAGTGTCGATTTCACTGAATATGATCAAAAAAATGTTGCCGACGGCAGCTTTAAGTTCAACATCCAAGTTGATTTTACTTAAGAATTTTTTTTTTTTTTTT
This sequence comes from Siphateles boraxobius, assembly GCF_051911475.1. Lineage (NCBI taxonomy): Eukaryota > Metazoa > Chordata > Actinopteri > Cypriniformes > Leuciscidae > Siphateles > Siphateles boraxobius. The sequence goes on along the minus strand of NW_027509192.1, from coordinate 15,246,863 downwards.
TTTTTACAGTGATCAAGCTCACATATTTATGTCTTCCTCTCTCCTCCAGGTCTTTAATTGTGTCTTGTTCTTTCAAGTGACATTTTTGTTTTATTGCTTCTAGTCATCTAAAGTTCATATCATAAAATAAATACCAAAGTCCTCCAGGGCTGTTTTTACTACAGTTGATAGCTAATAGTTTTGATTCGTATGTTAGTTGCAATTAATTATATAATTTGATTTGATATAGAGAGACCGTAGAATGATATGAGAGATATTAAAGTGAACGTACCATGTTGGCATTTAATCACTATGGACTAAATACTATTTAGTCGACATTATACAAACATATTTGATAGTTCAGTGCTGATATTGACCAATTAGAATGAAATACTATATTCCAGAGCGCTGTGTATTGAATATTCATATACATTTACATTTATTCATTTAGCAGCTGCTTTTATCAAATGTGACATTATTGTCAATGTAAAGTTTCTCTCTTTATACATTTTGTTGTGAGACACAAAGAACTTCTTTGTTTTAGATTTTAGGGTGTCTTAGACAACGCAGATATGTATGTGCATCACACACACACACACACACACACACACACACACACACACACAAATTGTCTTTGATCACAGTAAAGCGCTGTATTACCGCGGTGGGGGTTTGGAGGAATGAGTGCGTGTTCATGTGTGTTTACCACAGGGAGATGGCAGTGTTTGTTTCTTTATCTCTTTAAACTGGCATCTGATCTGACAGCCCAACGGGGCTTTGATACCGGCGAGTTTGGCAGTGAGGGAAGTGATGATGTATGTTCACTTCATCTGACAAGTTGTTAGTTCTGTCTGGCATCCACACACGTACAAATACATCCCCCTTTCTTTGCCTCTTCTACTAGTCTAGATAGTCTGTTGTTGGCTCTGATGTTATTATACGTCCCTCTCAGATTGTAGAACGTCGCTCTTCTTTGTCAGAAACGTACCTTTGGAAGTTAGAAACATTAGTATTTAGCGCATGTACTTCAGGCTCGTTGAGCTGTGGAAGATTCAGGTTTGTTGAATCTAATTTATGAATGTAATTCTTTTATGTGTGTGTAAATGAAGTGCAGGTGTGTGTGCAATCAGAGCAGTGCAGGTGTATGGTGTTTGGTGTATTCAGTCCAGGGAGGTGTATGATGGGAAATGTAGTCCAAGTAAACCCAGGAAGTGCGTGGCTAATCGTGACATAATCAAAGTTGTCCTAAGACAAGAACGGGTATTGTTCAAAATTCATGTATAACTTTGATGAAAGGTTTTGCTCCACTTCAAATGTTGACTACTGTTAATATATATGCGATCAGCCACTCAGCATTTTCACTGGCCACAATTTTGACATTAACCGTGGGGAAAAACTGCCATATAGATCATTTTAATATTATCTCATAATAATATTAAAGCAGGCTGCTTTCACTTTAAGATGCAAGCATCACATGCATTTATACACACGCATTTTCTTCATCAACTGATTACGTTCACTTAAAACATAACAGACTGTGTTTATGTGAGTACTCGCCAAGACCCGCATTTTGACGTTATTTTGTGTGTATTTGACTGTTTAAGCTCAATAAGTAGCGAAAACAAACTCAAATTAGTACTTGGACACTGGGGCTACTGGGTGTGAGCACAAAATCTGCGAGTGAATAAAATTATGCGGAATACATGGAATCCCACGCTGAAATTCAAGCCCTCTAACAGCAACAATATTCAGCTGGAGCAAAAACAACTAATGTGAGTGAGGTGAGGCGGGTGTGTGTGTGTGTGTGTGTGTGTGTGTGTGTGTGTGTGTGTGTGTGTGTGTGTGTGTGTGTGTGTGTGTGTGTGTGTGTGTGTGTGTGTGTGT
>NW_027509192.1:15057500-15240000 GCF_051911475.1 Siphateles boraxobius | reverse complement strand
CTTATTCCCTCACTCACTCACCAACTTACTAATCATTTACTCACTTGTCCACTGACTTACTCACTCACTCACTCACTACTCACTCACTCACTTACTACTTACTCACTCACTCACTCACTACTCACTCACTCACTTACTACTCACTTACTACTCACTCACTCACTCACTCACTACTCACTTACTACTCACTCACTCACTCACTCTATTACTACTCACTCACTCACTCACTCACTTACTTACTACTCACTCACTCACTCACTCCCTTACTACTTACTCACTCACTCACTCACTACTCACTCATTCTCACTCACTTACTACTGACTCACTCACTCACTTACTACTCACTCACTCACTCACTTACTACTCACTCACTCACTCACTCACTCACTCACTTACTTACTACTCACTCACTCACTCACTTACTACTTACTTACTTACTACTCACTCACTTACCACTCACTCACTCACTCACTCACTCACTCACTTACTACTCACTTACTACTCACTCACTTACTACTTACTCACTACTCACTCACTCACTCACTCACTCACTTACTACTCACTCACTTACTACTCACTCACTCACTCACTGACTTACTACTTACTCACTCACTACTCACTCACTCACTCCTTTACTACTCACTTACTACTCACTCACTTACTACTCACTCACTACTCACTCACTTACTACTCACTCAATCACTTACTACTTACTCACTTACTTACTACTCACTTACTACTCACTCACTTACTACTTACTCACTACTCACTCACTCACTCACTTACTACTCACTTACTACTCACTCACTTACTACTTACTCACTACTCACTCACTCACTCACTTACTACTCACTCACTTACTACTCACTCACTCACTCACTCACTGACTTACTACTTACTCACTCACTACTCACTCACTCACTCCTTTACTACTCACTTACTACTCACTCACTTACTACTCACTCACTTACTACTCACTCAATCACTTACTACTCACTCAATCACTTACTACTTACTCACTACTCACTCACTCACTCACTTACCACTCACTCACTCACTCACACACACACTCACTTACTACTCACTCACTCACTTGCTACTTACTCACTCACTCACTCACTCACTCATTCACTCACTCATTCACTCACTTACTACTCACTCACTCACCCACCATTGGGAATTATATATTTAATAAAACGTACAGCAGCAAAACCAGCCTTTTTTCATTCTTATGTTCAGTGAGAGGGTGGAAAATGGTCCTATACCTTCACATTATGAAGCATAAATATGCATAAAAGGATATAATTAACATAATATGATAAAAACAAATATTTGTGTTCCGTTGTGTTATTATATCTGCTAAAGAATTACCATGATGCCCTAACCGTTAATGTTTTTCCCATTTTAGGCGGATGCAGCATTGAGACTGTCCGGCCAAGAGCGTTTGGCTCCAGATCGGCCTTTACCCGGCCAGGAGAAGACCTCCCTCTCTCTCCCTCCATACCTGGGTCCAGCTCACCCGTTCAGCATGACCCCCAGTGCTCTCATTCAAGACCCTCGTCTTCAAGCTCAGTCAGTACCTCACGCATTCTCACACTCGGGCTCATCTTACAGCGTATTGTCTTGTTTCCTCATTTGTTGTTGTTCTCTTTCTCCATCAGCATGTCCAGGCAGGTTCCTAACATGCTGCTAGCAGGGTCTCCGCACGAGGAGTATAATCGCGATGGCTTTCGCCCGTACGCCTCAGCTGAAGAGATGCGCATGCCTTTGCTCCCTATAGGGCTCAGCTCAGGAACCGCAGCCGACACTCTTGCGTACTTTCACTCAGGATATTTGCCCCATCCCTCGCTTGCTTCATACAGGTATGTGGTATCGTTTTGGAGGTTCTTTTGAATATGTAGTACCTTCCTGTATTATACCTTCGAAAAACCTGAAAACATGTTGAGCAAGTTTTTATTTGGTCTTAAAGGGATAGTTCAATCCTGTCAACATTTACTCAGCCTAATGTCGTCCCAAACTTGTAAGAGTTTCGTTCATCTTCGAAACAAAAATTACAATATTTTTAATGAAAACTGAGAGATTTCTGTCCCTCCATTGAAAGTCTATTCGCCCAAGACCCGGACACTTCAAAATGTTCATAAAGAGATTGTAAAATAAACCCAGATGAATCGAGCTGTTTTTATGACGAACCGGTTTAATTTAGGCTTTTATTCACATATAAATATTGATCAGTGAACATAAACAGAACTTATAGACTTTCAATGAAGGCACTTAATTTGTGTTACGAAGATCAACAAAAGTCTGATGGTTTTGGAACGACATGAAGGGTGAGTAAATTATGACAGAATTTTAATTTTGGTGAACTATCCCTTTAAGCCAAAAGTATACTTCATTTTTTATGCAAATATGTGTACCAACTAAATATTCATACTATGCTGATGATGAAATTTATGTTACGTTCACTGTAAAACCAAATTAGCCTATACTTTGGGCTTTAGTAGTATTAGTTGGGTCATGGGCCTAAATGTCACCTCGTACAGGCATTTACTCCAGAATCTAGTTTATGCTGTTGTTTATATAAATAACCAATATTACTCTATATTCACACAAAGACATGTTTACACAAAGAAATGCACCTCAAAAACATACAGTATTTGGCTGCTGACAGTTCACTAAGGTCATTCCCTGGGTTAAAAATCTGTACCTTGAATACAATATAAGTCACTGTGGATAAAAGTGTCTGTAAATGTTTATCTCCATAACTATATTTGTATTTGTCCTATGATCTGGTAGCTGCTTATATTACACCACAATTATCACATTGCTGATAGGTATTGATAGATGATTTAAATGTTTGGTTACCAGCCGTTTTTTTTAATTTATTATTATTATTTTTTTTTTTTGATGCTGAATGGTGAAAAATATTGTGGGTATGAGGTCTGTTCTTTTTGTATGTTCTATTGTTCAGTCCTTTACCAAAAAATACTTAAAAAACTGAGTATTTCCCTATCGTAAAGTGTTGTTTTTGTTGCGTTTATACTATATTAAAGATTTATTCAAATTTTATTGTAATGTAAACATCACTATAAAGTTATCCAATTCTATTTAATAAATAGTTTATTAAATATAATAAATATATTATATGTTTATGCCAGTTTTATTATTTCTTATTAAATTATAATTATTAATTAATTAGTTTTAATATATACTTAATATTATACTTAATTATACTAATATATTTATACTGTATAATATATACTATTTTCAACCCTCTCACTAAACCTAAGAATGAAATAGTCTATTTTGCTGATATACCTTTTAACTAAAATAAAATAAATATTTTTATTCTATATTACACAAGTTTCTTTAATTTATTAAATTATGTGATGTATTTTAATAATTGTTTATAATTTTGTACAATAATTTAATGAAATTATTCAATATTTAATTAGTTACTATAATTTTATGCACATATTTATATTACATAATATATATGACTATTTTCCACACAAAAAAAATGGTCTGCTATTGGCTGTTTTTGCTTTTGAAACTCTTATTAAATATAATAAGTAAAATATATATTATATATATTTATACCGCATTATATATATATATATATGACCATTTTCCACTCTCTCACTGAACCTTTTAAGTAGATGATTTTGGTGTAAATCTGAACACTAAATACTAAATAGACATTGATATGTAAAAGTAGGCAATGATATGTTCTCATGGTTCTGATGTTCCTACATCACGATTTATGAGTGAGTTAATTTTCTCAGTTTCGTTTCAATGTTTGATCTGGATGGATGGGACTTTGTTTGTTTGTCTGCATAGAGCAAAAAATATCCTGTTCTATCATTTATATTCCATGGACACATTCCCGGTTTGATCCTCTTGTCACCCGTTATAAATAACCCCCTCAGCACGGTTCTTTGCGGGGACTGAGTGGAGGTGAGACCGAAGTGACAGAAATAGGCAGTGATGTTGATGACGGAGGGCCAGAGAACAGAGGTTAATGAAGAAGTGAGTTATTTCTAGAGGCTCTAATTCTCTGCTCTCTGTGTGTGTGATCAGGATGGAGGACTACTACAGTCTGTCAGCCCTGCGCTCGCATTACTACACACTTCCAGAGGGGGGAGCCCTGCCCACCCTACACCCGTCTGCGGTTCACCTGCCCATGCAGGGCGTCTTTTACCCTCCTGACATCACACACCAGTCGCTGTCAGCGCTACACTCTGAGAGGTACACACACACACGCACGCACACACTCACACACTCACACACGCACACACACACACACACACACACACACACACACACACACACACACACACACACACACACACACACACACACACACACACACACACACACACACCACATGTAAAGGATGTCCAAGATGGAATTAATAATTAAAGTGGTTGCAAGGCAGTTGGTGTTGTATTGAAATCCCTTATGATTTGTTCTGTTTTTTTTGTCATTTTTCAAGACTTCATTCAGACTTTGTATTGTTTTATTAACCTTTTATGTATTTCTTTATTAAATAAAAAATTTGAGGTTATATGAATTTGTTTATATTTGATGTGATACCTAATAACATTAAAATATTAAATTGTATTTATTTGATTATGCTAATTAGTTATATATTAATAAATGTTATTTTGTTTTTATATATTATATATACAGTAGTCAACATTTGAAGTGGATCAAAACCTTTCATTAAAGTTATACATGAATTTTGAACAATACTCGTTCTTGTCTTAGGACAACTTTGATTACTTTTTTGATCCACTTCAAATGTTGACTACTGTAGATTAATTCAATGAAATGAATTACATATAATCATTGCATAATTTAATATTAACATTTTTAATAAATTCATGTGTGTTTACTGCATAATATATAACCATTTTCCAGCCTCTCACTAAATCTAATTGGCTGTTTTAGATATGGTACTACGTTATAATAAAAACAATATATTTATTCTATATTTATACCAGTGTTTTATTTGTTTTTAAATTACGATTAATTTTGATAATTATATAGATAATTAAAATTTGATTACATATAATATACAAGATGGAATTAATCATTATAATTGTTGCAGGGCGAGCAATGTATTGATATTGATTATAATATTAAATGTATAGAATATAATTATTTAAAATGTCTTCTGTTGTTCGCTGTGAAGACACTTTAGACTCCTTTCTTTATTACCTTTATGTATTTATAATTTAGTTTAATTTTTATTTAATATATATTTACATTTTATGTAATATTAAAAACATTTAAATATTACATATCAATATATTACTTCAAATGTGTGTGTGTGTGTGTATATAAATCTAGCTATATAGGCTGTATTATATATGCAAATCAGGTGAATTCCCTCCCATTGGCAGTTGCCATGTCACAGGGATGCTCATTTGCATAACGTTAAACTCTTTTGCAGGTGTTTGTGTGTAAACACGATCTTTCCGTCATCAGCATAAGACATTCTCCCATATATCACACACATGTCACCTTGACACACACAAACACTCTTGCCATCTTCTCCATACTCTGAACCAAACATCATCAACACTCTCCTGTGTTCCTGCGGACTCTATTCTTCTTGTTCCTGTTGAGAGTGTTGCATCTCACACCATTTGTGTGTGTGTGTGTGTGCGCGTGTGTGTGTTTCGACCCTCCGCAGGCTGCAGATGGAAGAGGAACTTCGCCAGCAGGAGAGGGAAAGAGAACGAGAGAAAGAGAGAGCGCGTGAAATCGAACGAGAAAGGCATTGGGAACAGGAGGTGCGGAGAGAGAAGGACAGAGAACGAGAGAAGGAAAGAGAGGTGGAGATTAAGAAAGAGCGAGGGAGAGAGATCCAGGCGGTCAAGGCCATGGAGAAACGCCACCTGAGCCACGAGCCGCTGGCGAACCAACACTTGATCTCTCACTCGCAGGCTCATCCGTACGCACACCGGCAGCACATGAAGGAGAGAGCCAAGCTCGAGGACAGACTCACTGCTAACAGACCGGGTATGATGGGGAAAACTGCCCTGAATTCACTTTTACTTGGTGTCTGAACATAAATGTGTGACGGCAGTGTGTACACAACCACACTATAATGGTAGAAATCCACCCACTCTTTTTTTTAAATCCTCATTAATCATAAGCAGTGTCTCAGAATAAGCCGTTTGCAGTTTCACAAATGCTTAGGCCCCGCCCACGACTGACTCTGGCCTATTAGCATAAACTCAGTGAGCTGTACACAGTCCGACATGTTTATCCACTCGCCAGAGCATTTAACAGCAGCATCCAAGTAAGAAATCTATTCTTATTAAAGCTACTGGCGTTATTCAGTCGAGAGGAGTGAGTGATTTTCTGTTTTTCTTTTGTTGTTTAATCCATATTAACAGCACATACAGGTGAAACTCGAAAAATGTGAATATCGTGCAACAGTTCATGTATTTCAGTAATTCAAATTAAAAGGTTAAACTAATATATTTAGTATATATAACTATATACGTATGCATGATTATACTTTTTTGAGAGGGCCGACATTTCTGTATTGAAAATCCTTTTTTTTAATGATTTCATGTAATACTCTAATTATCTGAGATTTTGAATTTGGGGTTTTCATAAGCTGTAAGCCATAATCATCAAAATTATAACTTTTGCACGATATTCAAATTTTTCGAGTTTCATATTCTGTATAGCAGTAGGTAATGTACAGTATATTACGCTGCTTTCACATTAATACACAGATCTAATAAACACACGTGATTTCTTTCCCTCCTGTTTATGTTCACAGACATAAACGACTGTGTTTATGTGAACGTTGTCTGTTTTTGACAGTTTAAGCGCAATAAGACGTGAAAGTGAACTTAGTTTAATAGTTATATATTAGAAGTTTAGACTGATATGGCTTTAGAACGCATGCAGATAATAAACTTAAACCAAACAGATGTTGTAGTTTTTTCGAGTATCTGAGACACGAGCTGTAAAGGCTCCGCCCTCTTCCGGAAAGCAGCAGCTCATTTGTATTTAAAGATACATGCACGAAAACAGCGAAGAATATTTCGGCTGTTTTTGTCTATACAATGAAAGTCAATTGGGTCCAAAATATGCAAGCTCCAAAAAGGACATAAAAGTAGTTCTTACGACCTGCGCACTATATTCCAAGTCATATGAATTTGAGGAACAGATTCAAATTTAAGCCATTCACAAAATATGAATATGACCCATGATGAAGAAGAAGAAATAATGGAATGATGCAAAAAGTGCCAAAGGTAATCAGTAATTAATAAGGTTGTATGAATCTGTGTTCAATGCCTTGAACTCATTATGTTCGCTGCCAGCTGTTAAACATGCTTTGGCGGCAATCTCACTGAAGTCAGAAGGTTTTATGTTTGCTCTCCATAATTTTATAATAGTAAATGAATGAGAGCATTCATGTGAATCCCATGATCCATGATGAAAACACCCTCATGCTCACAGCTAAAACACTTAAAATGGTTTCAGGATCCATTAAGAGGGTCTCTTTCCAAAGCCTTCATCTCTCAAACACCTGGAGAACTTCTCTTCTGCTTACGAATATGCTCAGTATCTCAGCACACAGTTCAGAGCTGTGTTTGAAGCATTTGAGGATAGTCTCTGAACAGTGTTCTTATTGTTCACCAAAACTAAAACTTATGTAAAAAAAAAAAAAAAAAATCTTTAATTGAACTTAAACTTGAAAAAAAAAATTTGCGAAATAAATAATTTTAAGTTGAGTACTAACATAACTAAAACTGAAATGAAAATAAATTAAAACTAAATAGAACTATTAAAAAAGGAACAAAAATTAATAAACACAAAACTTTTGTTATGACTTTGGCCATTGACTTTTAAAATTAGAATAAGTTGTTAGTTTAATAAGCTTAACTTTTTAAATGAACTACAATTAATAAAATATTTTAATTTCAGTTTTAATTATAGTAATTTTTAGTACTTTAAGATTATTTCCAATTTTCCAATTTACAACTTATTTTATTATTAATATTTCTGTTTAGCGTTCATTTATTTTGATTTGTTTTAGTAAAGAAATATTTTTAAAAAAGTAAAAACTTAAACTTATTTCAGTTAGCTGCCAAGCCAACATTTCAAATTTCCATGTTTTAAGTTGATGTACTAGAATTACTACAAACTAAAACTGAAATAAAAATAAATTTAAAAGCTAAATAGAAATATTTAAAAACTAATACAAATTACAAAAGTTGACAACTCCTAAAAATAAAATAAGTTGTTAGTTGCCTTGACAACTAACTGAATTAAATAAGCTTAAGTTGAAGTACTAAAATTAATTTATTTTTATTTGTTGTAGTAATTATAGTACTTCAACTTAAGCTTTTTAATTCAGTTAGTTTCCTTTATTTTAATTAACAAATTTCTATTTAAATTTATTTATTTAGCTTTATTTATTTTCAATTTTAGTTGTAGTTTTTGTAAAAAAAAACAAACAAATATATTAAATGGAAATTAGAAAAAAATCACTAAAAGCAATACATTAAAAATATAAAAAATTAAGATAAATGGAATTTTTTTTAAAAATAAGTTGTTAGTTGCCAAGGAAGCAAACTGAAATAAACGAGTTTAAGTTAAATTACTAAAATTACTAAAACTGAAATAAAAATAAATGAAAGCTAAATAGAAATAAAATAACTAAACAAAACTAATAAAAATGCACAACATAAAACAGACAACAAAATACAAATTAAAAGCTCAAATCAAATATTCAAAATAAGATTGTTTCTGAAGACAAAAGCTGTTCCTAGGTATTACTATATAATGGATGACGTTCCCATTTTTGGTCCTTCTAGTATATTGAGTAGATGTTAATGAAATATTTACAGCTGTTTCACTTTGAGAAGAACACGTTTATTCATTTACGCATCTCTGGTCTCTCAATGCAGACAAAACCAAAGAAGCGTCGCTGCTCGTGTCACAGTCTGGCCCGTACTCATCCTCAGGAGCTCCTTCTTCCCTCTCCACCTCAGGCCTCGACCTCTCCTCAAGCCTCCAGTTTGGGAAAAGCCACAGGCCCATGGGGACTCCCATGATGCTCCACCGGCAGGAGGAGGACGAGCGATGGCTTGCCAGACCGAGAGCAGCGCTGAAGGTGGAGAAAGCGGAGTTTCAACAGCAGAAGCACCAGGATGTTGGTCGCACGGCAGAACCAGTAGAACCACAGAGAGAGACACACAGGTGGGTCGTAGATTAAGGGAAACTCCAGCTTAAATCCCCTATAAAACACTGCAGGCATTGTGTGTTATCATACTGCCCTCTTGTGGCGCACTCTAGAAATGTTTTCTAATGTTTCAGATACAGCTCACACCGTAATGATGTGGGTGTCAGAGACTTATCTCAACCCTTGGGGGCGCCACCTCCTCTCATCACCCCTAAAGCTGTTCCTCGGGACCATCACCCCTCTTCATCCACTCCCAGCAGACTCTGGAACCCCGTCTCCCTCCTCAACTCGCCCTCAGACCGGCCTCTGTCCCACATCCATCCTTTCTCAGGCCACACCAGACCAAAAGCTCTGGAAGAGGACGTCAGGCCCTCTTCCCTGCGGGGGAACAGCCTCCCGGAGTCTGGGAAATACCTGGCGGATCTGGAGAAATCCACGCGGAGCTTCCTGAACCAACAGAGGGTCTTCAGCCAGTCTCCGGCTCCGGCTCCGGCTACGGCTCTGGAGAGGACGGACCCCATGATGGTGTTCGATCAGGCTCTACAGGAGCACAGGAGGCTCCTCAGCAAACTAGACCTGGAGGAGAAGAAACGCAGGGAAGCCAGAGAGAAAGGTAGGAAGTGCTAGCAAAAATCTAAATGTCTTTTATTTATTTGTTTCCCAGAGAGCTGAAGGTGGAGGAAGTATAAATATTTGTGTGTTTGTATGCCAGATCTATCTATCTATCTATCTATCTATCTATCTATCTATCTATCTATCTATCTATCTATCTATCTATCTATCTATCTGTCTCTGTAAAACGTATTACTTTATGTGAGTGTTAGATGAAGGCAAAGGTGATCTAAATGTAAATATAGGGGAAATGACTGCACAATAAATCAATGTATTGACCAATGTTTATATATATGCACTCAGGTTCTTCTACCATCCATATTGTGTCTTTCACTTCTGTTCTAATCTTCTGCTTGTTTCAGGTTATTACTATGAACTGGATGACTCTTATGATGAGAGCGATGAGGAGGAAGTCCGAGCTCATCTGAGACGAGTCGCTCAGCAGCCTCCTCTCAAACTAGATGCATCTACAGAGGTACAGTGACACGCTTCAGCAGCGGGCCTCAAATGTCAGTGTCACACAACTAATTCAACGACTATAATCTATAAGCTACCATGAGTAAAATACTGCAACCGTACTGGCATTTATGCTGGGAACACCAACACAGAAAAGTATTTTATGCTACTACAACTGATCAAATCTCTCACAATAGCCATGTTTCCATCCAAAGTTGCAAATGTAACTTGTGCACAAAATTGGAATACATCATAAAACATTTGCGAATAAAGCAACGTTTCCATTCCTTGTGTTCAAGAGAACAAAATCGTCACTTCCTGTGAAATTGGTGCAAAATATCTGTGCAAAACACTGGCTCTTTTTTTGTTTTTTTGGACATCATAAATGACGTCTCAGAGCACACAGACGAAATACAATAAACTCTGTCATGTTATCTTGCATTTGGATGCTGGTGTTTGGGAACGCAATCGTGAGAGACACTTCTGGGAGGTGATTACCCCAAATCATTTTGATGACAGACTTTGGCTCAGGCATTTCAAAACGACCAAACTAACACTTGAGATTCTGTGCGAAACTATTGGCTCGCCTGTTAGTCCAGCTAGCCAATCACATCCTCTTTTGAGGCATAGTCACGTGAGTTTTCTGTTGTGCATCGAGACATTTATTCAGTAAATGTGTTTCCATTTATAGTTTATGCGCATGTCTTCTTATCAATTGACTCAATTGAATGCAAACATTTTTTATGGGCATTTTTAGAAGTAATGTACATCTTGGTGTTTCCATCCAGCGTTTTTTTTTATGCGATATCCCGATATGCGCATACAGTACATAAAGGTGTATGGAAACAGGTTGAGACGGTCTATTGGTTTTCTCTTTGCAGAAGACAGAGTTTCTGGGTTTGTTTGGACTGACGACTCTCTCTAAGCGAGATGAGCTCCTGGAGATGAAGAGGAGGAAGAGGAGGAGGATGATGCAGGAGAGAAACCCTTCACCCACGGCAGTGCAGAGTAAACGGAAGACTCCCTCTCCTTCCCTCACCACACGCTTCACCCCGGAGGAGATGGACCGCACCGCTGAACTCGACGACAAGAAACACTTCCTCAGCATATTCCACCTGAACCATGTCAGTCTGGACGAGAGAAGAAGTACGTGCAGAACACACACCAACACACTGAAGTTTGGACAAATACTGTCAGTCACACTTCCAGTGTTGAAGATGCTGGAGAACTTTACCTAATAATAATTTAATTATGTGTACATAAATATTTATAAATACAAAAATTATACACAAATGAGTAATCATTATGTTTATGTATTGTAAAATTATATACAATTTTATTATGTCATACTATGTTACATAATAAAATGTGTGTATATATATGAAAAATATTAAATCATATAAGATGCTTACTACATTTTTTTGCTTATAATGTGTATATAGATACAGATAGATAGATTGATAGAGAAAGATATGTTGATAGATAGATCCAGTTTTGTCCCCACTGGAATAAATAACTTATTAAAAGTATTTCACTTTAAAAAATATTTACACATTAAATACTATGTAAATTACTGTTCTTACTGTATATTTATTAATTATCTAAATTATTTCAAACTTCTGAGTGTGTATTTTTTATTCTATTTATGCTTATGTAAATATTATAAAGTATTATATATATATTATATGGATTCATGGAAATATGCATAACATTCAGCATTGTACTGAATATATTTTGCTAATTTAAATGTCATTTAAATGCCATGCAGGGATATTTGGGAACAGAACTTAAGTAATGATTTATGAAATGATTTTGTTTTTTTGTTAATTGAAATGAACTCTCTGAACTGATTTGCTAAAATGAATTGGAGAGAGAAGATATTTTACAAGAATTTTGATTTCATTTTGATTTTTGATTTCAGATTTGTTTTAAAGGCTGTGCGCATCAAAAAGTAAATATTTTTTCTTTTCTTTTTTTTTTTACCTCAGAGAATAAGAAGATTGAGGACTTGCTGGAAGCCATCAAACAGAAAACTGTAACTTTGGACACCCTCAGATACACCTCAGACACAGCCTTTTCTAGCCCGTCTGCTTCAGTGTCTGGTAAGCTTGACAGATACAGATACGGCTTTAACCAAACAACCAAGCTTTGCCATTAAAGTCCTGTTCTATTCTTTTCCCATCATACAGCTGTCTCACATCTCAATCAGTCCGCCAGTAAAGTTCACCCTGAACCCCTAAATCACTCACCCGAATACCCTCCGCCTCAAGACCCCCCGCCACTGGCTCCTCTCCAGGCTCCAGGCCAGCCCAAGATGACCTCCCCAAGCAGAAGAGGCCCGAGCCTGCAGGCCAGCGGTCGACAGACCCTCTGGCCGAAGGAACAGCCTCCTGCACTCAACGGAGTAAAACTCCAGGTCTGGGAGCAAAGAAACTCTGAGGACTTCGCACAGCACTTCCATCAGTCTGTGCTGCAGTCTACTCAAATATCCCAGCAGAAACAGAAAGGTGACGATGGCTACCCTATACTTATATTTAAGATAACGGGCCCTATTTTAACGATATAAGCGCATGGTCTAAAGCGCAAGTGTATTTAGGGCGTGTCCGAATCCACTTTTGCTAGTTTAACGACAGAAAAAATAGTCGGCACGGGTGGCGCATGGTCTCAAATGGTTGTCCCTATTCTGTTAAAGGGTAACTAAACCCTAAACCAACTTTTTTTAGTTAATGATCTGTAAGAATGGGTTTTTATTAGTGCTGTTCATTGATTTGAGTAACTTTTTTGACATTTGGGTATAAAGTGTTTTAATTCTACAATATATGGTGTAAAAACGTCTGAGTGCTGCCCTCTTCAGGTTGAACGGTGGCTACTGTAGTTGAATTTTCCTATTGGATGTTTGCGGTGGTACGTGACGTAGCGGTTGCAGGTGACGTTAGCACAAGGGTAGGCAAGTTCGGTCCTAGAGAGCCGCTGTCCTGCAGGTTTAGTTCCAACCCTAATCAAACACACCTGAACAAGCTAATCAATGTCTTCAGGATTACTAATGCTATAGGCAGGTGAGGTTTATTTCAGTGTTGGAGCCAAACTCTGCAGGACAGCGGCTCTCTAGGACCGAACTTGCCTACCCCTCCGTTAGCAGGTTCCAGCTCACCACGCCCTTGGTACGAGCTACCACGCCCTTCGCAGTGTAAAAACCCATCTTGTTTCGTCAAAACCACTGTAGCGAGTCAGGAGTTGGAATTGTGAGTATTGAAAACGATCAGGATAGAGTATTTTAGCATCTATTTAGCATAGAATTTATATAGTTAGTAGTAAATTAGCATAGTTGTTAGTGTAGTATTGCATGGGCGTCAGTTTGGTTTGAAATGTGTTGGAGACAGAGACGCATTCGGAAGGGCATTTTCAGAAGTGCTGGGTACAAACTTGTCAAACTGTGCAGTCTCTCTGCTCAACCCGTAAATAAATGCATCGATCCGCAAAATTTTTTTGAGTTTTTAAATGGTCTAGCGGTAGTTCTTTTGCCAAGCGTGTCAGAGGTTACGGGTTCTAATCCGCACTCATATAGTTTTTTTTTTCTCTCATCATAACTGAATATGTTCATCAGTGGTTACAGTCTATATCAAGCAGGGATACGTTTGTGTGCATTGTATTTTGTGATTTCAGTCTCCGCAACGCTCTATTCATGACACTGATAGCAGCGGCAAACGAGCGCTCAGCTTGATTTAAAAAACAACACATTTTAGCGCTAGATCTCTTATTTAATGGCGAACTAAATGACTGCTCTGGTAGTTAACTGGAGATGTTTTATTTATTTGTATCGGGTACATCCGTGCCTTAATGTTTCCGCTCAGCCCCCGCCCTTGGTTCGTCCCCTCTATATCCGCTGGCCTCTGCCCACTTCTCCAGCATTTTTCAAATATTGCCAGTGGCTGGAGTCAGGCTCTGACCAGGGGTTTAGTTACCCTTTAATGAGTTATGGGTGTGTTTTAGGTGTAACGTGCAAAAAAACAATCAGAGTCTCATCTCCTATTCCCTTTTAAAAGCCAGATGCGCTTGTGCCATGGCGGATTCGCTATTTACAAGGCAGAATTTGCAAGCGAAAAAAAAAAAAAAGACCAGCGCATGGCCATGGGTGCACAAATGGGCACAAATGCATTTGCTTTTTAAACAACGTGGCACAGGAAATGAAAATGAACTGCTGCAGGCTGAAACTGGCAAAAAACACTTGTCACACACATATTACCGGTATAGCCTGTTTGATCTTTTTTGTGTGCGTGTTCCCAAAGGTGCCGCTATTGGAGCGAACGAGCAGTTTGACCCCCCTGCACATCCACCTCCAGGCCTCCAGAGGGTGCTCAACAAACTCCCTAATGAACAGACCAATGGCCACTCCAGCCATTTATCAGCCCTCCATGACTCTCCAGGGGTGAGGAATGACCTTTCAGCTGGGGAGGGCATCAGTTCAGATGAAGATGAGGAAGAGGAGTCCTTCAGTCCTAGATGGAAAGGGATTGAATCTATATTTGAGGCATACAAGGAGTACATGGAGGGTGAGTTTACAGCATATTGAGATTCAAACTTGCGTTATTTAGATTCATATGTGAATATGAGGAACTTTTAGCAAGTTGAAAATGCAACTGAGCAGATCATTGAATTTGTTGTGTTAAAGGAGTAGTTCACTTCAGAATAAAAATTTCCTGATAATTTACTCACCCACACGTCATTCAAGATATTCATGTTTTTTTTTTTCTTTCTTTGTCAAGCCTGACATAGGCGGAAGTACCGACCTAGTGTTTACAAAGCGAAAGTGCAAAGATTAAGTCAAACGCCCTTTACAAAAAAATTACAGTTTTTCTCAGTCGCTTTGGTGCGTTTTTCACATCATCCCTAACATGTGCAAAATAATAAGTGCATTTCTCAGAACAATTTGTACAAACTGCAATATATTATAGATATGTTTCTAAAGCTAGTCCGTCACTAAAAATCCTTAGTACATCTCTCAAAAGTAAATATTCATGCCAATGATCATGTCAGTGTCATCAGAATGATAAGTCATTGAGTCATTGTTCACGAACAAGGGTCATCAAAATGTTTAGGCATGTTGTCAATTGTAACTGTGTACTTTGACAGTATTACCTGATGTAAACTTACAGTAGGCTTCAGTTTGGATGACAGTTACTGTATTGAAATTGCACAAGGCTGCACTTCTATGGCATATATCAATTTCGACAGTACTATTTACATATTACTGTATGTGGGTTATTGATAGAAAGAGAATGAACAGGATTTTGTTTTTCACAGCTTTTACTAGGGATGTAAAAATATATCATGTCACAATATATCGCAATACAAAAATCCAACAATATGTATCGTGGATCGTGACAATCTGTATTGTGTGTAGTTCACCCAAAATCAAAAAAATCAAAAAGAGTTGTAGTGTCAGTACTACATTACGTAAAATACTAGAATATACTCATGGCTTCAGAATCATGAATATTGTTATTCTGGTGTCTCTATTGTCCTGTATTTCCAGCACTATTCATTTACACACACACAATGTAATACCAAAATTAGCATTTTAATCACCAGTTCATTTTTTGTTCATTTTTTTATCAAATGTCTTGGAGTATCGCAATAATATCGTATCGTGAGTTCAGTATCGTGATATGTATCGAATCGTGACATGAGGGAAATCGTTACACCCCTAGCTTTTACTAGTGCTACTTTATGAAAGAAAAAAACTAAATACTTTACAGTAAGAAAAAGACAAGGGGCACAAAGGAAAAAAAACTAAATTGGAAAGAAACACAGGAAACACCCATAAGTTGTGGTCCGTCTATATGCTTGCCAATTGATTACTGTATTCATGAGATGCACCTTTGAGCAATTTAGACAACTGGTTGATTGTTGGTTGAACTAACACTTTACATTCCTTCATGAGTGAGAGTCAATTTCACCTGCACGATTCATCAATTCACGTTTTTTTACAAAAGGTCTAATAGAATTGTGTAAAACTATGCTTGACAGTTATGACAAATAGTTCAACAATTTTGCATGTAATGGCTTGTGCAAGGAACTAATCCTTAGATGTTTTTAGGGGTAAGATTATTCAACAGAGAACCATATACTATGTTTTGATCAACATGACATGAGCAATTGAAAATGTGGAAAAAAGCTGACACTTGTACATTATCAATTGCAATATGTACAAAAGCAATTGCAATTTGTTCAAAGGAATAAGAAATTGCTTTAATGATGTGCACAAGTGACTAGATGATTTGGAATGTGTACAAGTAGTATCAAGAATTGCACTTTTGATCTAAGAAATGCACCAAAGCGACTGAGAAAAACTGTAATAAATAAAAGGTAAAACAACGATGTTGGATGATTTTGAAGTTGGAGGAGAAAATGGGATGGCGTTTTTCACCCTACCCTACATTTTCCACCTACGTCAGGTTACCACCTGACCTTTCCAACGTGATTACGTTATGCGTGAAGTCGTGGACATGCAAGAAGAGCATTTGTGGTTAAAAAGTAAATATTTTTATTTTTTTTTAGAAAATGGCTGATCGTTTCACTAGATTAGACTCTTATTTGAAGCTGCATTAAAACCTTCAAACCGTTGGACCCTCTTGAAGTCCACTATATGGAGAAAAATCCTAGAATGTTTTCCTAAAAAACTATTATTTTTGACTGAAGAAAGAAAGACATGAATATCTTGGATGACATGGGGGTGAGTAAATTATCAGGAAATTTTCATTCTGAAGTGAACTACTTTAAGGTGTGGTCAAATTGTGTCTATTTTCAGTAGTGCAACGATGTATGAAGCACAGCTCACACAGAAGTCACTTTTAAATTAAGTATCTTTCTGTTGGTCAATGTAGCAAATCTGTGTGACAAACTTAAACGCACTGCAAAATCTGCGTGGGGAAGTCTCTCACCCTCACGAGAATTTCCCAATCGTGTGAATTCTTATTGAAACGACTGGATTTCGTCTCAAATTCACCAAACAACAGTAAATGTGAGAGCGCTTTTAGACTGATTTGATTTGTCTGTGGACAGGATATAGTCTTTTCTGAGTGTTTTTGACTGTATGATTATAGTGCCTTGCTCAGCTGTCTGTCTCTTTCCCCGTCTGTCTCTCAGAGAGAAGTATAGAGCACCAGGTTCTCCAGAGTGAGTGTAGACGCCTAGAGACGCAGCATTACAACCTCACTCTAACCGCCGAACAGCTTTCTCATAGTATGAGGGTAAGAATGTATTATTTTGGTATCTCTATTATATAGCCTTGGTTTTATATTTTTGTTATTTTTTTGCACAGAAAAGGTTTTTTCCACACTAAAATCATGTGGAATGCCCTTAAATGCATGAATGCATGAATGTTTAGCCAATCCTTAAATGCATGAATGTTTAGCCAATCCTTAAATGCATGAATGTTTAGCCAATCATTATTAATTATTCGGGTCTACACTGATCTATATCTAACACGGATGGATCTCTACCTGTCGCTGTATTATAAACCTCTCCTGATATTAGAGTAACAATTACAGAAGAATAAAATAAAGCATATTTTGTTACCTTTTGGAGCTTGGAAGGTTCAGTTTGAGCAGATGTTTTATACCATCATCACGGTCTTCTTCAGAGGTCATTTCCCATTCAGCATCTGGCACATATTCATGATCTCAAACATATTCTCAAAACTATCTTTTTCAACATCTACAAAATCAATATTTTGATCGCTTGCAGCTTCTTCACCAGATCAAGTGTCAGTGACTCTAATATTTGACTGCGTTCAGTACATGCTCTGCTGTAAATCACTGAGCCATTTCAAGTTTTGCTGATGGTATTTCCTATTCTTTTGTTTTCTGCCTGCGGTAACTATGAGTGAAATATCACTTCATCATTGTGTATCAGACACTGCTATCTTGTGGAATAAATGTGAATTGCACTTATTCAGACATCAAAGATTAAATTACTGTTGTGCAGAAAAAAAAATACTTACACTGTTACACACCTCGGGTCGTTAGCTATAGAAGCTTGTTTCCACCACAAAACAAAGCATTTTAAAAGATAATTGCTAGTTTACATCTCGCAATTCTGACTTTATTTCTCAGAATTGTGAGATATAAAGTCAGAATTGCGAGATATAAAGTCAGAATTGCGTGATATAAAGTCACAATTATCTTTTTAAAATGTTTCATTCTGTACCGGAAACAAGCTTCCATAGCTAACAATTGTGAGAAGTAAACATGAAATTCTGACATCTTTTCTCAGAATTGTGAGATATAAACTCGCAATTGCGAGACTTTTTTCCTCAGAATTGTGAGTTTATATCTCTTAATTCTGACTTTATAACACGTAATTTCGACTTTATAACACACGATTGGGAGATATAAAGTCAGAATTGCATGACAAAGTCGCAATTGCGTGTTATAAAGTCAGAATTAAGAGATATAAATTCGCAATTCTGAGGAAAAAAGTCAGTTCCGTATCGGTCAGTCACTACTATGTAGGTCATGACTCACCAATAGGAATCTCGCTAGAGAGGCCAATTTACTTAGATTGAAACTAAAACAAGCCAATACACATTGCAGTGCAATCATTTGCATCAGTTGCGCAGTCTCGCAGCGCGGGTATATAAGGAGCAGCTGCTGTGATTGCACTTCAGCTTTTTTCTTCGGAGCCAACTTCGATGCGGTCTTCAAGAGTGAATTTGCAAGCCTCTTACAACGGACCTCTTCACTTTGGTGCGAGCCTGACGACCCTAACTCCACTTGGTGCATAGAACCGTGTCTTCCTTCCCGGGCCCATTAAGTACTCGTCGGACTTAACCGGCAAGGCTTACAAGGCCTGTGGGGAAGCTGAGGCGACCCAGAGATGGAAGGGACTGCTCTCCAGGAGGCGATGACTGCATCGCTCCCTCGCCCAGAAGAGGGCAGGGTGGAAAATCCGGGAGTTCGTTTTGTTTGTTCCACCGCTGGGCTCAAAACCAGCGGTACCCAAATTTTCAATAAGAGCAGTTTTCTATATCTCTGGGTCTGAAGAGGGCCCGAAGAGCAGTGGTGGAAGAGAATCCTCTCCACTCTCATCCCGCCTCTTCTATCGCCAGCGGGCATCAGAGTGCGGTCCAAGAACGCCACGAGCCGCCTCCTGCACCTCATTCTCCGTTGAACCAGGTAAGTGCTGCACAGGACACTCAGACACCGCTACGGGCCGCCTCCCATAGAGAGCCTCCCGAGCCGTGTCCCTGTGTTCCACCTCGCTGCCCCACTCCAGGTACGCCTACGGTCCCTTTGGTCCCGCTTGTACGGTCTCTACGAGCCTGGTTAGCGCTCCCCAGGCCATCTCGCTGGCTCATTCGGACCATCAGGCTTGGCTATGCGATTCAGTTCGAATAGAGAACAGGGCATTCGCATCCTCAACTATCTCGATGACTGGCTCATACTAGCACACACTCAAAATCATCTATGCGAACACAGAGACCTCGTGCTCAGGAGCCTCAGCCAGTTGGGTCTTCAGGTCAACTAGGAAAAGAGCAAACTCTCCCCTGTGTAGAGGATCTCTTTTCTCGGTATGGAGTTGGATTCGGTCGCACAGACAGCGCAGCGCGCCTCACAGAGCAGCGCGCTCAGTCGGTGCTGAACTTTTTGAACACGCTCAAAGGCAGGACGGGAGTCCCACTGAAATTTTTTCAGAGGCTCCTGGGGCATATGGCAGCGGTAACCCCGCTCGGCCTGCTTCATATGAGACCGCTTCAGCACTCGCTTCACGGCCGAGTCCCGAGATGGACGTGGCATCATGGCACTCACCGGGTGGCAATCACACTGGTGTGCCGCCAAACCTTCAGCCCGTGGTCAAATCCCTCGATCCTGCGGGCAGGTGTCCCCTTGGAACAGGTATCCAGGCATGCTGTGGTATTCACAGATGCCTCTGCCACTGGCTGGGGTGCCACATACAAGGGGCATGCAGTGTCAGGGGTGTGGACAGACCCCCAACTGCATTGGCACATCAATTGCCTCGAGTTGCTTAGCAGTACATCTCGCTCTGAGCTGCCTGAAAAGGCCGCTACAGGGCAGGGACGTGCTGGTCCGTATTGCGTACATCATCCGACAAGGTGGTCTACACTCCCGTCGCATGTTGCAACTCGCCCGCCATCTCCTCCTCTGGAGTCAGAAGCATCTGAGGTCTCTTCGAGCCATGTATGTCCCCGGCGTGCTCAACCGTGTGGCCTACGAGCTCTCACGAGCTGTGCTTCCGGGAGAATGGCGACTCCACCCCCAGGCGGCTCAGCTGATATGGAGAGAGTTCGGGGAGGCTCAGGTAGACCTGTTTGCCTCCTCAAAGACCTCCCACTGCCAGCTTTTTTACTCCCTGACCGATGGAACACTCGGCACGGACGCACTGCCACACAGCTGGCCCCAGGGCCTCCACAAATATGCATTTCCCCCAGTGAGCCTACTTGCACAGACACTTTGCAAAGTCAGGGAGGACGAGGAGCAAGTCCTTCTGGTGGCTCCCTATTGGCCCACCCGGAGTTGGTTCCCAGAACTTATGCTCCTTGTGACAGTCCCTCCCTGGCCCATTCCTCTGAGGAAGGATCTTCTGACTCAGAGACTGGGCACCCTGTGGCACCCGCATCCAGACCTCTGGAAACTCCATGTCTGGTCCCTCGACGGGACGCGGAGGTTCTAGGTGACTTACCCCTAGAGGTACTTAACACCATCACTTCAGCACGGGTGCCCTCCACGAGACGTGTTTACGCCCTGAAATGGAACCTGTTCGTCGAATGGTGTTCTCGACGAGAAGACCCCGAAGATGTTCGATAGGGTCTGTGCTTTCCTTCTTGCAGCAAGGGTTGGAGCAAAGGCTGTCTCCCTCCACCCTCAAAGTACACGCTGCAGCTATTTCAGCATATCACGACCACATAGATGGCAAAACATAAGGAATGTCTAGGGATAGGGAATGTCTCGATTACATATGGTTACCCTCGTTCCCTGAGGTAGGGAACGAAGACGTATGTCCTGTCGCCACATCTGCTGCCACCCACTGGGGCGGCCAGTTTATCAGGTTGGCTCCTCAGCAAAAAACTTAAGTGCAATCGCAGCAACTGCTCGTTTACATTACCCGCGTTGCAAGGCCGCGCAGCTGATGCAAATGATTGCACGCCAATGTGTATTGGCTTGTTTTAGTTTCACTCAAAGTAAATTGGCCACTCTAGCGAGATTCCTATTGGTCAGTCATTTTATTCAGAGTAAAATGATATATAGGTCATATATAGGTCAGAGTTTATTTCTCACAATTCAGACTTCATAACACACAATTTCGACTTTATATCACGCAGTTCTGACTTTATAACTCACAATTGTGATAAAAAAAATTCAGAATTGTGAGATAAAATATCACAATAACTTTTTTATTTTTTATTCTGTGGCGGAAACAAGCTTCCATCGTTAGCGACCCTATAAAGTTTTTACAACAAAATCAATGGGAAAACAGACCTTCTTTTATAATTTATGTATTTATTTTCTTGTATTGTTCATAATGAATTGACTGATGAATACTAAGATGTCTAACTTACAAAAAAAAAAAAAAAGAATGGGGAGGAGGGTAGTTAATGACGTCCCGGGTCACTAAAGACCAAAGGTATGCGTTTAAGGGTTAAATAGTCGCTTGTTATGTGTCGCTTGCAAAAACCTACACCAATTTGCCACTCTTAGGTTACAAATAAGGTGGATAGTTTAAAAGTAGCAAAATCCGGACGCAGGGCATGACTTTTTCTCTCTTTCCCACATATTAGGAGCTGTTGGCACAGAAGCACAATCTGGCGCTGAAGAGAGAGCGCATGCAGGCCGAACTGGAGCACTTCAAGAAATGCTTGGCATTGCCGCTGCTACACTGGCACAGAGGATACTACAAGAGGCCTTCCCCGAGGTGACCTTCCTCGCATTTATGATGGACGTGCTAATGAAGAGTGGCTGATCAGTGTAATAGCTGAGAACTTAAATTAATAAACGTGTGATTTCCGCTTTGGCACGAGAAGATAGACAAAGCTATCGGTCATTGTTTGGTGCCAATGTCTGTCGCCTCACTGTGACTCACTGCACTACAAGTCCAACCACTATATACAGGATCTAATCTCTGAACAAAACAGGCATTCAGCATATCCATTACTTGACGGATTAATCTGACGGGATGTTTGAAAGACCAATGCCAAGAGGTGCAAAAAACCATCCCAGAGTTGTTGTACATGCAGATGGCTCCTGGAAATGAGCGAATCTGGAATCTAGTGCAAATGTTTTAATATTTATACAGTTTTTAAAAGGAATATGATTATGTAAAATACTGTCAAATCGCATTTTGTATGTTTTTATTATTAATGATGAATTATAAAAAGGACGGTAATTTGGAAAATAAATATTTTAATGCTTTTTGCAGGGAAAAATGTGTTAAGGTACTGCTGGTCAGAAATGTTGCTGAAAGACAGAAATGAAGTGGGTGGACTTGAGTTCTCAGTTCAAAAGGTTTCAGTTTAATATGAAAGTGGTTGTCTAGTACAATTTTAACAGTGTTCCTGTATATTTTGTAATTTTCTCTTCGTCACCCATTAAACCAAAAGTTCTAGTACATGGCTGTTCGAAAATAAACCAATCAAATGTGGCTATCACTTTATAATCGCTTTCATTAATGACACTTTAATAACAAACCGCAGACCAGCAGTTCATGTACATTCAAGTATGAATATACTGAAAATACATGAATCAGGAGTACATTTGTGAATGTACATTAATGATAATACATGGAGTTCCATTTGTGCTAAGTCAGTTCATTATAATTCAGCAATCGATCATTATGAGGACGTTGGAAAAATTTTATTATTAAAAAAATTCAATAAATATACCTAAAATAAATGAGTAAAACCAGATGCATACAATATAACTGAGCATATATAAATAATAATGAAATATTAAGAATAACCAATTCAATATAGTCTTTTCTGTTAAATTCATAAAATAATTGATTTCTAAGATGATTATGAAATGGCACAAATAGGGCCTTATAAATTAACATTCTGTTAAACATTATATGATGGTCATTGAATACTGTTTGTTACAGACTTGTTAAAATCATGAAAATAATTATAAAGTGTCACCCAAATGTTTGTTTGTATAATTTTTCAACCTAGCTGCCATGAGAACAGTCATTTAGGTTGTGCATTTTATACAGACTTTAGTGCCACAAAGTTTTGTTAAAAAAAAAACCTTAATGAGCTGTCGCTGTGTTATTATTTATGACATAAAATCACACCTCATGTGTTGGATTTGAAAGAAACGTCCAATGCTACAAGTCGAGAAGTGTCTGTCTTAAGATGTTTATTCTCCATTTTGTCTTTGACACTTAAATCGCAGACCTGAAATGTTTTTAGTAGTAATTTCTTAGTGGAATGAAATGTGAGTTAATATATTATTTGTTGAAGGTAGAAATACTTATTTATGGATATATAGGTGTATATGCTGATAAAAGAGTTTGAAAAAAATATTTCTTGCCATATTTTGTTTACAAAAACTCTTAAGAAATTAATGGACATGATTCATTCACATACGTAACATAATTTTCAGTTGTTTCTTGACTCAATATGATTTACAATGCAGCAAAATAAACAACTTGATATTTAAATGATCTCTGGTCTTATTTAATATATATATATATATATATATATATATATATATATACAGGTCCTTCTCAAACCTTCTCAGGTCCTTCTCAGGTCCTTAGCATATTGTGATAAAGTTCATTATTTTCCAAAATGTAATGATAAAAATTAAACTTTCATATATTTTAGAATCATTGCACACAACTGAAATATGTCAGGTCTTTTATTGTTTTAATACTGATGATTTTGGCATACAGCTCATGAAAACCCAAAATTCCTACCTCAAAAAATTAGCATATCATGAAAAGGGTCTCTAAACGAGCTATTAACCTAATCATCTGAATCAACTAATTAACTCTAAACACCTGCAAAAGATTCCTGAGCATTTTAAAAACTCCCAGCCTGTTTCATTACTCAAAACCGCAATCATGGGTAAGACTGCCGACCTGACTGCTGTCCAGAAGGCCATCATTGACACCCTCAAGCAAGAGGGTAAGACACAGAAAGAAATTTCTGAACAAATAGGCTTTTCCCAGAGTGCTGTATCAAGGCACCTCAGTGGGAAGTCTGTGGGAAGGAAAAAGTGTGGCAAAAAACGCTGCACAACGAGAAGAGGTGACCGGACCCTGAGAAAGATTGTGGAGAAGGACCGATTCCAGACCTTGGGGGACCTGCGGAAGCAGTGGACTGAGTCTGGAGTAGAAACATCCAGAGCCACCGTGCACCAAGGGGGTAATCCATCAGCCGGAAGTTGAAGCCTTGCGGGAGCCGCCATTGTAGCAGAACTTCACCTGCTGTTAGCATTCCATTGACTCCCATTCATTTTGGTGTCACTTTGACAGCGAATAACTTTACATCTGAGGTGTCCAAATACTTCATTTGTCCATTATTTATTTATAAATAAACACGACAATGTATAAAAGGCTCCATTACTTTGTATCTTACGTTATTGCCCTGTAGAAGCCGTTTTTGTTAAAAACAGGCTAACGATTGCGTCATAACCATGCGACTTTCTGTCGCACAATAGAGACATTACCGTATAGACAGGAGGAGAAGCTCGCAGGCAATGGGGGGGACGTCCCGTCAAGGGAGAAGCCCATAGATAATGAGTCCATAAAAACAACGGGACAAAATATTTCAACAACGTTTTTGAGGAATTGGAAATAATTCGGTATGTGGCAAGTGAATACATATCAGAATCAGAATCAATTTTATTGCCAAGTAGTGTTGTGCACATACAAGGACTTTGCTTTGGTAATAAGGTGTTACCGAGGCTGCTATATTCAGCCCCAAGCCAACTTGAGAAAAAATACAGCATGACATGAGGAGAGGTGAGGAGAAAATAGGCAACCCCCAGACTATGCTCCTGTAAGGAGTAAAGTCTGGGAACAGGAAAAAACACCTCAGCAACATTAGCACATAAACAGTACACTCTACAAACAAGACATTGCAACACGGTTGGGAATGGGGGATGGAGCAGTCCAGCCCAGGCAAGCAGCATCCGGTCCTGCAGTGATGGTCTGGGGTGCCATGTCAGCTGCTGGTGTTGGTCCACTGTGTTTTATCAAGGGCAGGGTCAATGCAGCTAGCTATCAGGAGATTTTGGAGCACTTCATGCTTCCATCTGCTGAAAAGCTTTATGGAGATGAAGCACCTGCTTCATTTTTCAGCACCTGCTCACAGTGCCAAAACCACTGGTAAATGGTTTACTGACCATGGTATTACTGTGCTCAATTGGCCTGCCAACTCTCCTGACCTGAACCCCATAGAGAATCTGTGGGATATTGTGAAGAGAAAGTTGAGAGACGCAAGACCCAACACTCTGGATGAGCTTAAGGCCACTATCGAAGCATCCTGGGCCTCCATAACACCTCAGCAGTGCCACAGGCTGATTGCCTCCATGCCACGCCGCATTGAAGCAGTCAATTCTGCTAAAGGATTCCCGACCAAGTATTGAGTGCATAACTGAACATAATTATTTGAAGGTTGACTTTTTTTGCATTAAAAACACTTATTTAATTTTTTGGATGAAATATGCTAATTTTTTGAGATAGGAATTTTGGGTTTTCATGAGCTGTATGCCAAAATCATCAGTATTAAAACAATAAAAGACCTGAAATATTTCAGTTGGTGTGCAATGAATCTAAAATATATGAAAGTTTAATTTTTATCATTACATTATGGAAAATAATGAACTTTATCACGATATCCAAATTTTTTGAGAAGGACCTGTATATATATAATGTCAATTTTCTTAGGCTGGACCACTACTGTGTATGTATATATATATATTTATATATATATATATATATATATATATATATATATATATGTGTGTGTGTGCGTGTACAGTATATCTTGCACGTTTTTCACTTCCAGCTCTTGTTAACAATTCTATCACTTATAAATGATTATATATACAAATGAATAGCAGTTATTAAGATTGATGTGGTTTGGAACTGGTAAAATGTGCTTGATTTTAAAACGGTACAGTGGGACTGCAGTGCACTCTTGAAGTAAGCGAGAGTAACTTGCAGTCAGTTTGTGTTTGCTGTTAGTTAAAGAAGGTCACCAGGCTGTTGTTAGTTCATTCCCTCTTTGCTTCACATTGTTCTGTTGAAGCGTGTACTCCAGTTTGTCCCCTGCAGTGTTTTTCATCACAATGCTGCTTCTTCAGCATTGCGTCTCAGACCTGAGGGCCACCTTTATCTTGTTTAGCAGGTCATTCAGGTCTTTCTCATCCACTGCTTTGAAACTATACACCAGCTGTGATACAAATAATCAGTCTCTGCAGAAGTATTTCAGTAAGACAGTTTTGAGTTAGCCGGTTAGCCGAAAGGTCTTTTCAATCTCTTCAATCGGCCTGTATTTTGGTCTTTCGACGCAGGCCACAACAACTTCGCCAGGCTTTTCTGTCCCTAGCCAGAGCCATCCAGTCTATGCCGATGCTTTTCCTGAGCGAGTCCCGCCATCGGGTTGCGGGGCGGCCGAGCGGTCTTTTAATGTCAAGTGGCAGCCATTCAGTCACGGTCTGCGTCCATCGACCGTCCAAACTCCTGGCCACATGTCCGGCCCAGCGCTTCTTGGCCTGTTCGGCATGGTTGACAGCATCCTTGACCTTGCTCATCTTCCTTAGTAGCTCATTGCTGATGTGGTCCGTCCTCTTGACCCTGCGTAGCTATACGCAGTGGGGAAACTCCTTTTCCTCGATATACTGAAGCCTTTATGTAAAGCGCATTTGCAGCTGCACATCTAGAACATGAGCGTCTGGCTCGCTCATAGGCTGCGCTGCGGCAACTGCACATCCAATGGCGGGGGCCAGTCTATAATAGTCCCTGAATTCGCCATTATAGCAGGTTTAACGACTGAAGCGACAACTTGCCATTTACTATAGTGCGGCTGGCTACGCAATACTCGTTCCCTAATTCAGGGAACTGAGGTTATGTGAGTAACCGAGTAGTTCCCTTTCGAACGGTCACTTCGTATTGCGTAGCTATGCGCAATGTGGACGCCATTCAAAACGCCGCATTGAGTAACTGGCTGCCACTGCAGCTCAGGACCCCTGAGCATAAAGAACAAGCCATAACCGCATAATTATGTATAAATAGACCAAACACCGTCAGGTCTAAAATAGTACACATCAGTTAGAAATAACCCAACATACTACACCAATGAACCCAGACACTGTCGGGGTTATTAGTATATGAACATATAACCAGTCAAGTGGGTTTATATATGAAATTATAACCGGCCAAAGCGGGTTTTATATATGTATGGAATATAACCGGCAAAGCAGGTTTTATATATGTCATATAACCGGCCAAAAGCGGGTTTTATATATATATATGTCAATATAACCGGCAACAGCGGGTTTATGCATGAAATACAACCGGCCAGCAGCGGGTTATATATATATATATATATATGTGAATGTGATTGTGCACAGTAATATATGACAAGACCGGCCACCGACGGGTCTTAATCATACCGAAAGCACCTTCGCCTGCAGGGAAGGCGTTTCATATTATAGAAACTCATAAATGTGGAAGGCGAGGACCAACCGGCCGCAACACAAATATCACTAATGGGAATGCCAGATGACCAAGCCCATGAAGAGGCCATACCTCTGGTCGAATGGGCCTTGACCCGCTGCGGTATAAGCCATAGAAATAGCATCCACTATCCATCTAGACAGTCTTTGCTTGTTACTGGATCCCCCTTGGATCTACCACCAAAGCAGACAAAAAGCTGTTCTGATTGTCTAAAAGACGTAGAACGCTACAGATATATTCTCAGCGCTCTGACAGGACAGAGAAGATTAACCTCTCCATCCTCTGCAGAAGGAGGGAGGGCTGATAATGTCACCACCTGTGCTCTGAACGGTGTTGAGAGAACTTTAGGAACGTAACCATGTCTGGGATTGAGGATGACTATGGAGTCATCTGGACCCAACTCCAAACATGCAGGGCTCACAGAGAGCGCCTGCAGATCTCCCACTCGCTTGATAGATGCCAACACCATAAGGAGAGCGGTCTTCAGCGACAGGGGTTTTAGATCAACCGATTGGAGTGGTTTGAAAGGCGGACCTTTCAGAGCCCCCAGGACCATGGAGAGGTCTCAAGGCGGCACAGACGGAGGTCTGGAAGGGTTCATTCTTCTAGCACCTTTCAGGAATCTTATGACCAGGTCGTTTCTTCCCAGCGACTGGCCAACCGTCAGAACATGATGTGCTGCTATGGCTGCCACATACACTTTGAGCGTGGACGGGGAGCGACTGGCGTCCAGCAGCTCCTGTAAGAATGAGAGAACCACAGATATCTCACATGACTCTGGGTCAGCCTGATTTTTCGAGAACCAGCTGGAAAAACCTGACCATTTTGAAGCATACAGGCGCAGAGTCGACGGGGCCCTGGCTTCAGATATAGTGCTTAAAACCTTCTCAGGAAGGTCCATGGGTACCCGTTGAGGGGCCAAACATGGAGGGCTCATAAATCGGGTCTCGGATGCCACGATGTCCCGTTCGCCTGTGTGAGGAGGTCTTTCCTCAGTGGGACTGGCCATGGGATTCTGTCCGATAACTGAACCAGTTCCGGGAACCACTGTCTGGTTTTCCAGAGAGGGGCCACCAGAAGGACTGGGCACCCTGTCTCTCTGACCCGTTTGATGACTTGTGGAATCATCGAGACGTGGGGAAAGGCATAAAGGGGACGGTTGGGCCAGACATGGGCCAGCGCGTCCCTGTTCTTCGAGTAGAACAATTTGCAGTGGGTGTTGATTCTCTAGGCGAAAAGGTCAATTTCGGCCTCGCCAAACACCTTCCATATCAGACTGACCGTCTGTGGGTTTAGAGACCACTCGCCGAGGGGAGTGTTGCCCCGTGAAAGCATATCCGCGCCCACATTCTGGACGCCCGGGAAATACGCTGCTCTCAGAGAGCTCAGGTTGGTTTGTGCCCATAAGAGGAGGTCTCTCGCCATCACATGAAGGTTTCCCGACCTGATGCCCCCCTGGCGATGTATGTAGGCCACCAGGAGTCAAAAACTGTGCCCAGAAAGATCACGCTCTGGTTGGGGGTTAGTTGGGGTTAGTTAGCTGGGGGCGCACTTGCGCAAGGATATGTTTGATAGTTAACATTTTGAACGGCCGTCTCATGAGAGCTCTGTTCAAATGTCTCAAATCTAGAATGGGTCTGAGACCGCCGTCTTTTTTCGGAATCAGAAAATAGCTGCTGTAAAAACCCATATGTTTTAGCGCGGGGGGACTAATTCTATCGCCCCTTTTGCTAATAGATTCTATACTTCGTTGCGAAGCACGTGACCCACGTTGCTTCTCACCGAAGTCTCGAGAACCGCCTGAAATTTCGGGGGTCTGCGAGCGAATTGGAGCGAGTAACCTCGCTTTATAGTGTTTATGACCCAACTCGTCACATCGGGGATAGCTTGCCAGGCTAGAACCCGTGTGGCTAGGGCTTGACACACAGATTGGGGCTGATCGCCTAATGTATGGGGACCTGATACCCTTGTATTGTGATTTGTGCACACATTGAGTATTGGACTGACTGTACAAGCATTTGCATGTGGGGAAGTCAGTGTTACAACGGGGGAGGTGCCGCCTGATGAAGGGGGACCGTGAACCCATGTGTTGTGTTTGTGAAACATGCTCTTTTTGTGCTTTATTTTGGTCGCCGTGAAAACGGTGTTTGTTTGCAAAGACGCGCTTACTGTTGCGGGCCTGTTTGCAGTAATAAAATCCCCAGCCGCCTGAACTGAACAGGGGGCTGTTGGAAGTTTTGTTGGCTTCTTTGAGGGTGGTCTGGCGAGCGCGGGACCCGTCCCCTTTCTCTTTCCCCTGAGTGCTAGGACGACTTTGGTGGCGCTGTGTGGGGCGCAGCGCTTGGTCTCGGGCCTTGGCGTCGGGGTAGCGGGAAGCACTTGGCTGCTCTTGGCTGGCGCTGGGCATCAGCGGCAGGGCGGAGCTGAGAGGCCTGTTTCGCGGGCTTTGTTGGTCGAGGTGTCGACGGGGCTGGCTTGTGAGCACTCGACACCGAGCTCGAGCGCTTAGGCAGGAAGTGACGCATGGCCTGGGACGCTTTCTGTGCCTCGGTGTATCTCTCCGAGAACCCCTTCACCGCCAGGCCGAAGAGGCCCGGAGCTGGATACTGTGGCGTCGAGGAACTTCGTTCTCTCCGTGTCCTTGAGGGTCCATGTCAGTGAGGGTCAGTGATGGGAATAACGGCATTATAAATAAATGGCATTACTAACGGCGTTATCTTTTTCAGTAACGAGTAATCAAACAAATTACTGTTTTCCCCGTTACAACGCAGTTACCGTTACCTGGAAAATAATTTGGCGTTACTATAATTGAACTCACTGAAGCGCTTTTTATCCGAGTAGGCTCTCTCTCCGCCATAGGACCTGTGTGTGTGTGTGTGTGTGTGTGTGTGTGTGTGTGTGTGTGTGTGTGTGTGTGTGTGTGTGTGTGTGTGTGTGTGTGTGTGTGTGTGTTTATGAGGCGCCGGAGTGGACAAAAGCAAAGCGAATGCCGCGAGGCGCTCAATAATGTGCGAGAGAGACCGAGTATGTCCGAGAGCGCGCTCAGCAGTTGTCCAAGAGAGACCGAGGGTGTCCGAGCATTATATAGTTTGTTTATAAATAAATGACAAATTTCAGCATTAGTATAATCTCTGGCCTATTGGTATCATCTGCAACGTTTTAATTAATTTACATGGTTATACAAATAAAATCTAAAAAATAACCTCCAGGGAACGTTCTGGGAAGCTTATAAAAATAAAACCTAAAAATAACAGGGAACGTTCTGGGAACGTTCTCTTTAGGTTATAAAATAAAACCAGAAAATAACCTGCAGAGAACATTCCCATAAAACATCTTTGTTTGACCGGCTGTAAACACGTGCGGCAAACATGCCTAGAATTTGGCTTAAATAACCTCTGATGATGACGTTATCTGTAGGTTATAAAAATAAACCCAAAATATTATATTTTATTATTATTATTATTATTATTATTATTTTGGTAAATTGTTCAGTATTATATTGAGAGAGCACTTCTTGTTAAACGGTTTACTTTTGTGAGGAAGAAAATACTTAGGCTACAGTATGTCTACTAGTTGTGAAGTTGTGTAACAGTTTTAGCATTTTAATATGCACTACAAAGAGTATGTATATTTTTTATTATTATTTATTAATTTTTGGTACATTTCTTAAGTAGCATAATTTATTTTTAAACTTATTTGTTGGCCAGTTGTGGTCTGTGCGATATCAAGTATAAACCATCTACTATGTTTTATTGTTCTACTATAGTAATGATAATATTTAGAAAAATATATTGAATTTAATAGGTGTCTCCCACAGCAACATTAAAATAGTGTAGATTAGTGTTCAATGTTTTATAATAATAATTTATTCTATTAAGTGTCCATTTCATTCATTTAACATATTTAATACTGGGGGCGTCCAAATTATTTGACATAGGCCTATTTGAACACTTTTTTAAAAAGTAACACAATAGTTACTTTCTCTGGTAATTAGTTACTTTTATAAGGATGTAACTCAGTTACTAACTCAGTTACTATTTGTGAGAAGTAACTAGTAACTATAACTGTGGCAAGGGGGGCGTGGTTTAGCGGAGTCTGTAGCGGAGAGCGAGGGCGGAGCCGAGCGGTGAGTAAGTGGGTCAAGTGCAAAATGACGGACACCTGTTTCTGATTGCAGTGATTGGCGTGGGGAGACCGGATAAAAGCCGGATGTCAGAGAGAGTTCGAGTGAGAGAGAGGGACTGGGATCTCGTGCACACATGGACTGAGTTTTGGATACAGTGTTATTTTGTCTGTGGAACGTGCTATAGGTGATCTATGGTGAAGGCGCTCATGCGCAACTGTGATACCTGTTCCGAGTGTTTAATAAAAGTGTACGAGACCCAGTCACACCGACCCTTGTCTTCTTCCATCCTCAACATATTGAACCTTGAACTTTGTTACACTGGTGCCGAAACCCGGGATGGAAGGAGGAGTCGCCGCTAGACCAACTCCGTCGCCACTTGAGGATATCATCCACGCGCTCGCGGGACTCCACCAAGAGCAACATCGGGCCCTGATGGATGTAAAGGAGGAGCAGGAGCGTCGCTTCGAGATGCTCCTCAGGGCCCAACAAGAGGACCGCGAGCTGTTCCGGAGCTGGATAGACCGGGAGGAACGGGCCAGCTCCTCAACACCAGCATCTGCCTCGGCCGTATCCATTCCCCTTCAGATAATGGGTCCGAATGACGATCCGGAGGCATTCCTCGACTTGTTCGAGAAGGCGGCCGAGGCTGGGGGCTGGCCCATCTCTGACTGGCCAATGCGGCTGATCCCCTAGCTGTCTGGAGAAGCACAGATCGCCGCACAACAACTGCCAGTCCAGAACCTCCTGGTCTATCGGGACCTGAGGCGCGCTATTCTCCAGCGGGTCGGTCGGACCCCTGAGGAGAGTAGACAACGGTTCCGGTCTCTGGAACTCGGGGAATCTGGCCGACCCTTCGTGTTTGCGCAACAGCTCCGGGACGCGTGCCGCAAGTGGCTGATGGCCGAGGATCGCGACGTCGAGGGAATAATCGATCAGTTGGTGCTGGATCAGTTCGTGGCGAGGCTGCCAAAGAGGACTTCGCAGTGGGTCCAGTGCCACCGTCCGACGTCGCTGAACCAGGCCATCCAATTGGCGGAGGACGAGCTGGTGGCGTGCCCAGGGGTCGGTGAAAGCCTGCCATCGTCCTCTCTCTCTTCTTCTTTTTCTTCCCCTTTTTCTTCTCCCACTGTCCCTACTCCCAGGTTCAGAGGGTCGGCTCCACCCAGACCAGCACCACGATGGAGGCCTGGGGTCGCAATGGAGCCACGTTCGGGTCCGAGGCCAGCACCTCGGAGGTTCAACGCCGCGGCCAGCGGCGTTTCGGCTCCGACACACACGCTCTCCCCACGCCAACCCCTTGACCCACTTCCCGCCATTGGAGCGGCGGGAAGGTCTGGGCCGGCCTGTTGGCGTTGCGGGGACCCTGAGCATTTTGTCGATCAGTGTCCAGTGATGGAGGTAGGGACACTGGTCAGGGTTCCCGACACGCCGCAGGCTGCTCCCGGTCAGGGCGGATTATACCAAATACCTGTGAGTATAAAGGGGGGTACGTATCAGGCTTTGGTGGATTCAGGCTGTAACCAAACCTCAATTCATCAAAGCCTGATGCAGTCCGAGGCATTGGATAAGAGCCGCGCGGTTAAGGTGAGGTGTGTGCACGGGGAGGTGATAGAATATCCTTTAATGCCAGTCATTTTCCAATTCAGGGGACAAAAGCATAGTGTGGAGGTGGCAGTTAGTCAGCACCTCCGGCATCCGCTGATTTTGGGGACCAATTGGCCAGGGTTCAAAACTTTATTGGGACATTTGTGTATGGATGCTTCTGGGAAAAAAAGGAAGCGGGGAAGCGGTTGCTCAGGTGGGGGAGGCTGTTCCGGGACCATCTGAGTCTGTTCCGGAGGAACGGAGCGCGATTGAAAGAAGAGAACTTTCAGAGCGTGATGATTTTCCTCTGGAGCAGTCCCGGGACGAAACGCTTAAAAACGCATTTGATCAGGTCCGCGCAATCGACGGGCAGCCTCTTCACCCAGACCGGCCTCTTTCATATCCTTATTTCGCGATTATAAAAGATAAGTTGTATCGGGTGACCCAGGACACCCAGTCAAAGCAAGATACAACGCAATTGTTAGTTCCGAAAAGCCGCCGGGAAATGCTTTTTCAGGCGGCTCATTGTAATCCAATGGCTGGGCATTTAGGGCAGGCGGCTCCCCCAATCGTCTAATGACCCGATTTTTTGGCCGGGCATTCACGAGAATGTGCGCAAGTGGTGCGCCTCTTGTCGTGAATGTCAGCTGATGAATCCACCGGTCAACCCAAAAGCACCTTTGTGTCCTCTTCCTTTGATAGAGGTCCCCTTCGAGAGAATTGGTATGGACCTCATCGGGCCATTAGAGCGATCTGCACGGGGGCATCGCTTTGCTTTAGTCTTAGTGGATTATGCAACGCGGTACCCAGAAGCAGTGCCACTTTGTACTATTTCCGCGAAGAGCGTGGCGAGTGCACTGTTTCAATTAATCTCCCGGGTGGGAATCCCAAAAGAGATTCTCACCGATCAAGGCACGGCGTTTATGTCACGTACGATCCGCGAACTTTACGAATTGTTGGGCATTAAATCGATTCGCACCAGCGTCTATCACCCACAAACAGACGGACTGGTGGAACGTTTTAATCGCACGTTAAAATCCATGATTCGGAAGTTCGTGCAGGAAGACGCCAAAAATTGGGATAGATGGCTAGAACCCCTCTTGTTCGCTGTACGCGAGGTCCCCCAAGCCTCCACGGGGTTTTCCCCCTTCGAGCTTCTCTATGGGCGCCAGCCCCGCGGGGTGCTGGACGTGCTTAGAGAAACTTGGGAGGATGGACCTTTGGATAGCAGAAATGAAATTCAATATGTCATGGACCTGAGAACAAAACTCCACACTTTGGGGCGGCTCTCTCTGGAAAATTTGTTACAGGCTCAGGACAATCAAAGTCGGCTGTACAACAGGGGGACTAGACTGCGAGAATTTGCACAGGGAGATAAAGTACTTGTATTACTCCCCACGTCCAGTTCTAAATTACTCGCAAAGTGGCAAGGACCGTTTGAGGTTACACGGCGAGTTGGGGATCTCAATTATGAGGTTATTCGAACAGACAGGAACGGAGCACGTCAAATTTATCACCTTAATCTATTAAAAAAATGGAATGAGGTGGAGTCAGTGATGCTGGCATCGGTAGTGAGTGCGGAGGAGGATCTTGGTCCAGAGACGAGCTCAAAATCACAATCTCTCGCTCTGGCACTTGGAGGAGACCACCTCTGGCCGATCCAGATCACTGACATACGTAATCTACAAGCAGAATTTGCTGACGTGTTTTCGCCCCTGCCTGGTCGAACAAATATCATTCAGCACCACATTGAGACGGATCCGGGCGTAGTAGTGCGCAGCCGGCCATATCGTTTGCCTGAACATAAAAAGAAAGTGGTTCAGGAGGAATTAGAGGCTATGCTGGACATGGGGGTAATAGAAGGGTCCAACAGTGACTGGGCTAGCCCGATAGTTTTAGTGCCTAAAACCGACGGCTCGATTCGGTTCTGTGTGGATTATCGCAAGGTGAATGCCGTGTCGAAATTCAACGCGTATCCAATGCCTAGGGTTGATGAGCTTCTTGATCGGCTGGGTACTGTTCGTTTTTATTCGACACTGGATTTAACGAAAGGATATTGGCAGATCCCCTTAACTCCAATATCTAAAGAAAAAACAGCTTTCAGAACGCCGTTTGGTTTACACCAATTTGTCACACTTCCTTTCGGTTTGTTCGGGCTCCGGCCACCTTTCAGCGTTTGATGGACAGGATTCTCCGGCCGCATACTGCATATGCCGCTGCCTACTTGGATGACATCATCATCTACAGTAACGACTGGCAGCGCCATATGCAGCATTTGCGGGCCGTCCTCGGAGCGCTGCGAGGGGCCGGACTCACGGCCAACCCAAAGAAGTTTGCGATTGGGCGAGTGGAAGTTAGGTATCTGGGTTTCCACTTGGGTCATGGGCAGGTGCGTCCCCAAATTGATAAAACGGCAGCAGTTGCGACCTGTCCAAGACCAAAAAGGAGGTTAGACAGTTCCTGGGGCTGGCGGGATATTATAGAAGGTTTGTACCTAATTATTCGGACCTCGCTAGCCCGCTGACTGATCTAACTAAAAAGGAGGCACCAGATACCGTCCAGTGGACGGAGCAGTGTCAGCAGGCCTTTACCCAGATAAAGGCTGCTCTATGTGGCGGACCGCTCTTACAGGCTCCTAACTTTTCTCTCCCTTTTATTCTACAGACAGACGCGTCTGACAGAGGGTTGGGCGCAGTCCTGTCCCAGGAGATGGAGGGTGAGGAGCGGCCGGTGCTGTACATTAGTCGGAAGCTCTCCAAGAGAGAGACTAAGTACAGCACCATTGAGAAGGAGTCTCTTGCCATCAGATGGGCCGTTCTCACCCTCCGCTATTATCTCTTGGGACGGGAGTTCACCCTCTGTTCGGACCATGCTCCCCTGCAGTGGCTCCACCGCATGAAAGATACCAACGTGCGGATCACCCGGTGGTATCTAGCCTTACAACCTTTTAAATTTCAGGTGATCCACAGGCCGGGTGCACAGATGGCTGTGGCTGACTTCCTCTCAAGGAGGAGGGGGGGGAGGCTGCAGACCGGATGGCTCCCCGGCCTGAGTCGGGCGGTGGGGGTATGTGGCAAGGGGGGCGTGGTTTAGCGGAGTCTGTAGCGGAGAGCGAGGGCGGAGCCGAGCGGTGAGTAAGTGGGTCAAGTGCATTATGACGAACACCTGTTTATGATTGCAGTGATTGGCGTGGGGAGACCGGATAAGAGCCGGATGTCAGAGAGAGTTCGAGTGAGAGAGAGGGACTGGGATCTCGTGCACACATGGACTGAGTTTTGGATACAGTGTTATTTTGTTTGTGGAACGTGCTATAGGTGATCTATGGTGAACGCGCTCATGCGCAACTGTGATTCCTGTTCCGAGTGTTTAATAAAAGTGTACGAGACCCAGTCACACCGACCCTTGTCTTCTTCCATCCTCAACATATTGAACCTTGAACTTTGTTACAATAACTAATTACTTTTTTAAGGAACATGCCCAACACTGGTGAGGGTAAGCCAGAGGTGGCGCTCGAGCATGACCAAACTCGTCATATTCCTCCCGATAGCCTGCGCTGTGGCCTTGGTAGCCCTCAAGGCCAGGTCCGTGGCGCTTCGAAGGTCCCGAAAGGCCTCTGGGTCATAGACCGGAGGAGTTTGGCCTGGTAAACCTGCAGCACGGCCATCGTGTGCAGGGCCGATGCAGCGTGACCGGAGGTGGAATACGCGCGTCCAGCGAGGGCTGAACTGCTACGGGATGGCTCGTTGGGATGAACAGCTCTAGTTCGCCAGCTAGCAGCTGTGTTCGTGCAGAGATGAGCGGCCAACTCCTCTTCGAGGGGAGGCAACGACTTTTTTAAACTTGTCATCAATGGAATGCCTCCATAGAGACTGGTGTGTATGTTCAATAATGAACTGTGTGTGTGTGTGTGTGTGTGTGTGTGTGTGTGTGTGTGTGTGTGTGTGTGTGTGTGTGTGTGTGTGTGTGCGTGTGTGTGCGTGCTGTGAACAGGTGAAGGGAGGCCCTTATACTGCATGCATTTGCAAAAGTTCAAATTGGGCAAAAGTCTGTCAGTCATTTGTGCACGATGGGGACGCAGAATGATGCCACCATGGCTGAAAACTCGCTCCACTGTAGCACTAGAAGCATGCACTGCCAAGACTCGGATGGCTACTTGAAAGAGTGAAGGAAGAGTCTTACTGTTCAGTGCCCAGAACAAAAGGGCATTCTGTCCTTCTGCCATGTCAATGTAGTGACTTAGCTGTACTGCTGGTGGGGTCCCAACATCCCTTTTATGCCTCTTATGGTATGCAGCAAACAGCCCTTCTCCTTCCATGTCCTCCAGTTCTTCTTCAGCAGGCACCGGCACAGGCACAGGTTGCTCCGTCTCTGCAGCATCTTGCAGGATCAATTCTAAAAAAAAATGTGTCGCAACAGCAGAAACAAAAGAGCCCTTATTACCATTACTGATGTTGATGATACTGTGCAAGACTGAAAATTGTTAAAGTCAGATTAATATCACATTAGATCCTAGATCAGATTAAGATCAAATTATTTTACGTTGCATTTAAGTTGCATTGCAAGTCAATAATATTTACCTTTAACTCATTGTGCCACCTCTGCCTTGATGTCATGGTTGACCAGCACATGGGGCTCAATCCACAGCAGACAAAAGGCTGGATCCAAGGCAGCTGCTTTCAAGTAGACTGTGTCTGAAAAGGGGGCAGTGATCCCTTCTTGAGACTGGGCCATTTTCACATTAATGAAGATCCCAAGAAATCTTTTTTTCAGGGTTGCCTGCAGACCTCTGACCAGGCCGCTCAGGAAACAAACTTGAGGCTTCAGCTTCTCAAGATGGTGATTGAGGGACAAGACGGATGGAACAACTGCACTGATTGTAATAACTTTCTCCCCCTGTGTCAAATCAGTTGCTTCTCCGAACGGTTTCAAGAAATCCTTTAGCAGATTCCACTCTCGTGGTGTGAATGACAGTTCTTTATGCCAGGCCTTCTCAAGAACTGCGCAGAGCTTTTGCTGATCCCAATGAAGGACTGCTTTCACCTGCCGCAGTGTGGAATTCCACCTCGTGCTAACTGTAGCAGGGAGGATGCCTCTGTGCTCCTCAAATTCATCATTGAAGATGTCTTTAAACGTTGTGCTTGTGTGGAGCAGGGGCTAAGTTTTGATAACGTGGAGAGAGAAGGACATGCCGCTTTTGTTTCTTTCAAACCGTCTCCCACAACCAGCTGCAATGTGTGTGCAAAACACTGCAGGCGCTGTTTCTTTGCCATAGCAGCATCAATGGTTTGCTGGTCTTCTAGGGTTAAGTCATGCCATAGTTCTCCAGCATCATCATCTTCCTCCTGTTCGCTGGGGAAGCAGACCGTAAATGCCTTGCGCATGTTAGCAGCATTGTCACTAATGATATAGTCCAATTTAGCTTTGATGTTGTATTCATCACATATTGCCTCAAATTGGTCACAGATGCGCTCCGCTGTGTGAGAGCCTTTGAAGCGGTTGCAGGCCAAGAGATTAGTCTTTAGCTGTACCCTCTCTGCATCTCTCTCCATCCAGTGCACAGTGACACCAAGGAATCCCCTCATCTTTCGATCAGACCAAATGCCCACAGTGACTGAAACATGGTCAGTGTTGCTCAATTGAGTTTTTAACTTTGAACGTCCCTCCTCAGCAAGGATCTCTGTTTTTGTGGTCAGCGTTCGGCGACAGACTGGGGTATACTTGCTGTCCAGCACAGCCAGAAAGTGACGAAAGCTGTTATTTTCCACAATAGACAGAGGAAAATTGCAATCAATTTGGCCTTCTGCTGTGGGTGGCTCACGCTGGAACGCCCTACACGAGTGTCCAGGAATTGTGATATTGAACGCTGTTGTGGTTCATCTACGATGCTTTTGTTCATCTGGTATTCTTCATACCTGTAACAGAGAAGAATATGAAACAGATGTCAGAAAATACCTTATAGCTACACATGTTGTATTTGAAACTACTCTTTACTCATATCAATGTTGTTGTGTTAATATTCATTGTCTGTTGTACACTACGGTATACGATAATACATTTCAGTTTTCGTGTATGCAATATTAAGAATATTTTCACTGCTTCAGAAGTCATAAGAAAGCCCTTTCCCTCAAGAAACTGAAGTCATATGCTTTATAGCAGTGGTTTTCGGGGTGGGGACGGGGACCCCTGGGTGCCGCGAGGGGGTGCTAGGGGGGCCATGGCAAGTTGGCATGAAAAGTATAGCAAAACAAAATAATTTGATAAATTAAATAACTAAAATAAACCAAATTAAACCAAAATAAGCTAAACAATATTACCATTAGTTAAGAACTGCACTATAATAATCTATTGCATCTCTGAACATTACTACTATAATCGTTATTATTTTATTTATACTGTATATATCCCAGTGGTGCGCTGC
Organism: Siphateles boraxobius; assembly: GCF_051911475.1. NCBI lineage: Eukaryota > Metazoa > Chordata > Actinopteri > Cypriniformes > Leuciscidae > Siphateles > Siphateles boraxobius. The sequence continues at coordinate 15,199,884 of NW_027509192.1, read as the reverse complement.
CTCACAGACCTAGTCTACGGTAGCACTCTATGTCCATGCATGCGCTGCCTGCTGTTCGGGCATGATATGAAAAGGGAAGGCTAATGGTGGATCTACTGTGACTGTGTTATCATTTTCCTCTTTAGAATGTATATGTCTTACTATGTTTCCGGTTGTACTTGGATGGGTTTAGGGATGCACCAACTCCATCGAGTTGTGAAAGGGGGTGCACAGAAAAAATAGTCTGGCACGGCCCATGTCAGGGGGGCCTTGGCTGGAATCTACTGGTATATGGGGGGCCTTGTCATGGTAAAGTTTGGGAACCCCTGCTTTATAGTTCACTCTCTCCTGCACACCAGATTCCATGGTGCCTTGCTGCATCACACAGAAATGGCAGGTCAACTACTGCTGCCTCATTCATTGTTTAATTGTGATATTTTATGTCTTCAGCGACAGTTCAACTTAGTTGTGATGATTAACCAAAATTACATAAACGACCTCAATGAGGCAGCACACCAGCAACTCTGAAACTGAATAATTGAAAGAGTAAAACTGGAAGGCCTTTTTTTATCACATGTGTGTTGGGAGACTGAGATATACATTTGTGTTTATCCGTCTAGCAGCAAGGTAGAAATGGTACTTTAAAACGGATGTTGACATGATGTTGGTGAGGTTTTCCATCTGAGTGTGCTACACTCATGTACCTCATATAATCCGGGTTCAAAAATCCCTATTTTTGTAAGCACGAACCAGCGGAGACGTGCGTTTACTGTCTCATTGATACAGTAAATATGCAGCAGCTAGCTAGTAAGTTACGGTACATCCGATAAGGTGCTTAGCATTCATTAAAAACTTACCTTTCTTTGTGCAACTTCAGGTGTCGAACAAAGTTGGACGTTGTGGTAGCTCCGTCTGTAATCTTCGACCCGCATGTTTTGCAAATTGCAACTCGTTTTTTGTCGACTACCTTGTCATTTTTATAGCCAAACGAAACTATCTTTGGTATCATTTTGCCAACTGGCGCGTTGTTGCTTGTTGCGCTTCATTGGTTGTCTTGCAATGTGCCTGCTTAGATACTGTCGAATCAAAACAACGTGGGACTACAGTGATTGGATGTCGTGCAGGCAGCGCGCATGCTCTCTGCATGCATACAGGTGGTGCACATTTTTTATCATAGATGCAGATAAACTGAGAGCGGCGTGGCCATGTGAACATTTTTTCCCCAGTTTTCATGAGAAGTAGCAAGTCTTCTTGAGTCAAAATGTGCAAGTCCAAGTGAAGTCACGAGTCATTGATGTTAAAGTCCAAGTCGAGTTGCAAGTCTTTGTACATTTTGTCGAGTCGAGTCTGAAGTCATCAAATTCATGACTCGAGTCTGACTCGAGTCCAAGTCACATGACTCGAGTCCTCACCTCTGCGTAGCTCGCTCAGGCTGAAGGCTTGTTCAATGGCGAACGCTCAATAAATGGTCAGAGACGTGAAGTTTGTCGCTGAAGGAGTAAAATCTGCTATAATGGCGAATTCGGGGACTATTATAGACTGGGGTTACGCCCCCTTGGCGGGCTCTGACATGTATGACGCAGAGTGATCTCATTGGTCGCACGTCAGAGGCGCCTGCGCCATTGGATGTGCAGTTGCCGCAGCGCAGCCTATGAGCGAGCCAGACGCTCATGTTCTAGCTGTGCAGCTGCAAATGCGTTTTACATAAATGCTTCAGTAAATCGAGGAAAAGGAGTTTCCCCACTGCGTATAGCTACGCAATACGAAGTGACCGTTCGGAAGAGAACTGTATTTCTGTCAGGTCCATTTAAGTCAAGAACACTGCAAGACAATAGAAATGATTAGGAAATTTGTATTGAATAAATTGCAATTCAGTTGATAATTGAAATTTGGCGGTATGGCTCTGTTCAGGGAGTCCTCTTAGCTTTCATGAGCACCATGAAATAGCTGAGAGTCAGAGGACAGCAGCAGCATTAGGGAACGCTCACAGTTTAGCACTGGGAGAGCAGAACTATTCCCCCATATGAACAGAGCAGCAACAATGACAGAATAGCAAATGCCACCTTATACACGACAAGGAGGAGCTGGGGAGGTGGTGGGTTGCAGAGAGCGAGCAGCTCATTTATTTGAGCGTAATCATTAGCAGCGAGGGGAGATAAACAGTTGATGCGCTGATGCAGCTCAGCTGAGCAGATCGCTGATGAGAACGTGTTGTCCAATAGCGTTAGCAGCATCTTGACTACTTGGCCTGCCAGAACTGACGCTGACGCTCAATTTATCGTGCACTTTCGACTTCACAACTTTGCAGAACACACTGCATGAAATGGAATATTCGAAAAACCATAGGGGCACTTTAAAATTTAAAACATGATTTGCCCAGAAACTTAGCCTACCATTTAAAATAATCCATTTAAATTACAATCTAGAGCGCTTATCTGGCCAAAAAACAACAACATTTGGGTAAAAAAAATCACATGGTGGCCTTTTGCCGAACACGCTCTACTTTTCATCACGTGAACAGATCGGAAAGGCATTTATTTAATTTCAATAAAAATGGAAATAAAGTGTCTATCGTGTGTTTAATTATAAAGTGTTTATGGGTTGAGTTAGGGCTAGGTGTAGGGAGAGCTTTATTGTTCCAATAAGGCTTTTTTAATTATAAATATAATAGTTTACACTCTATGTTATTATTGCATACCGTTTAATGTACAACAACAATGAGGTGCAAATAGTAGCCACTTCTGCCATTATTTATAAGAATAAATAGCATAGATATACACTTAGTGCAAATAGCCGCTGACAATAGTTAAACATTAAAAAACGCATCTCGAGACTCTTGCATTTTGCGTTCGGTTCATTCCACACCGTAGCCCGCGTCTTTTTATATAAACGCCCGTTTACCTGTTCAAAGAGACGCTCAGGTGAACCGGATCACGTGACCCTGTATTCCCCACTGTGATTCTAGGCGACAGACTCCGTGTAACCGCTGCGCACCTTCCGCGTTTATATGACACGCACTGCTGGCAACATCTACAGTCTCTGTTTCACGGTTAAAGTGCGTAGTCAACTTCATGACAAACTATTTTACAAGTCCACTCTTTCATGAAAGGATTTATCAGAGGACTGCGATGTGGCGTTGTCATTTGATTCTGTATCTGACATGTCTCGCGTTTACTCAGTCTGCGGGTAAGACTTCATTTAAATCTATCTATCTATCTATCTATCTATCTATCTATCTATCTATCTATCTATCTATCTATCTATCTATCTATCTATCTATCTATCTATCTATCTATCTATCTATCTATCTATCTATCTATCTAATCCTGAAGTACAAAAATGTAAAAAAAATAAAAAAGATTATAAAAAAAAATTGACCTGCAAATATAGCAAATTATCAATTAGCCTACGTGTAAATGTAGGCTATTACATTTAAAACACATGACAACTTGCCCTGACATGAAAATACTCTTCAACCTTTATATCACTGTTGTGTTATGGTTTTCATTTGTTTATACAACAAAAATATGATGATGTCCTAATGACCCCTTACGTTTTAGTTATTTTTCCGGTTTATAATTTTCATGCTGTACAATTATTCAGCACCTTGTTCGTGTACAAGAATAAAAAAACGTAAAGTCAACCTGTAAAGTGGACTTTGCACCTTTAACACAGCTGCTCCTGTTTAATGATTGAATGAAGTTACTGGCTGCAGTGCAGAACAATAATCTCACTTAAATATTACACAGATCTTAATACTGGCTCCATAGTGACCAATCAATATTGACAGATCAATTATTATATCCAAAGGCATTAGTACTCAACCTGAAAGTAATGAATAATGAACTTGTTATAAAAGGTCATTTAGATTGTAAAGTCCTATCGAGTGCATTTATACAGCATAATGCTTTTGTCAAACCTGTTGTCAATTTGATACACAAATCACTCTTCCGCCTATGTGAGCATACAGCATGTTGAGTTATTGTGTGTGTGTATGTAAAGCATCTCATATGACCATCCTATAATTCACCTACACAGGTAAAAGTGGCCATAAAAAGAGCAATCCAGTGTAAATGTGTTCTGTAACAAGAGAATGTTCTGGAACAGTCAATATTTGCTCTCATAACATTGTTGTTTTTCCCCCTCTGCCACTATTATCCTTCCTAACTTTGAATCATTAGTATTTACATTTATTAGTTTACGTAACATTTTTCTCTCTCTAAAGCTATACTTACAGTATATTATATTTATCACTATGTGAATTGCCTGGGAATTGAATCTTTGACATTTATAGCACCGAGCTCTACCAGTTGAGTTACAGGAACTAGTTATTCCTACCAGATTTGAATATACCCAAATCTAGTTCTACACACTTTTCATGCGTGTATACTTTATAGCTGCATATCATATATGAACTGTTGAATGTAACAAATTTCCAATGGATAAACAGCTGATTTAATACATAATTAGATTGTTTAACAGAGCAATTGGCACTAAGGCCTAAAACTTAAGTTCACAAGTACGCAAATGCTGGGTTTGCACATTGCAAGAGCCGGTCCCATTCTACATACAATCTACTAAACCTAGTGTACTAAATAGGGATGTTAAACAATGTTAAAATTGTGTCCGACTGATATAAGTCGTTATTACTTTAATCTTATAACCAATAAATGGGCGATATTCAAATTCTATATTTTTGTCTAAATAAATACAAAATAAAACACTAAAAACTACTTGCCCTCAAGTTGTTCTAAACCTGTACGAGTTTCTTTATTCTGTTGAACACAAAAGAAGATATTTTAAAGATTGATGGTAACCAGACAGTTGACGGTAGCCATTGACTTACATAGTAGGGAAAAAAAACTATGGTTTTTCCATCACGTCACATAGAAACAAATTAACAACTGTCTTATACCTCGAGTCCTGAGATTATGTGTTCAGTGGACTTCAGATAAAGTGTTTGCTAAAGGTCAAACCAAATGACCTGACACAACTATCTTGCTTCTGACCACCACAGCATGTCCAAAGTTTGTTGGTTGAAGGATTTATGGACCTTCTCCCAAACTCTGCCCACGTTGGAGTTTTCCAACCATTTCCCCGAAAATCTACAGTACATGTACAATATTTATGTTGGCAGTGATTTCTATTAAACATCAGTGTCCTTAATGGACCCATCACCAACTGAGCTTTCAAATTAATCTTCATAATGAAGCCCCATCAAATTAAATTTTAATGAACCCATTTCCATTTTTTATAAAATACCATGTTCATGTAGGCAGATGAAGAACATTTTGCTCCAACATGTGAATATGAAGCAGTGCTGATGAGAAACAGCCTCACCTGTGCATCAGAATAGAGTTTCACTCATCTCTCTTGAGATTAGATATCCTCCACAAGACTCAAGCAAGGTTACGCTAATAAAGAAGTCATTTTTTTTAGCTGAGCGCCTTTCAGATGTGCTCATTCCATAAAGCTCTAACTGGATTAAGAATCTAGCAGTTTAGTTGAGAAACAACTTATAAAAAGTCACATTTTATAATGCCCGTTCACACCAAGGACAATGACTATTACCGAGAATGATAAAGATATAGTTGTGTTTTTTTTTTTTTTTCATTTAAAATAATAGCACAGTTCACACCGCAACTATAACGCTAATAGCGCAGAGGAATTATATCGTTGGAATCTCTTTCACAACTTTTTTTTCTAGCTTATGAACAATAAAAACATTGACAGCCAATCAGATCCATTCTGCAGTGCGAGCATTTAAAATGGCAGATGACAAAACTGCAGAGCATGTGTGCAATAAATAAAAAGATTGATATCATGCGTTGGGCTGGACGCAAATATTGTTATCCTTATAGATATCTTTATAGTTATTGTTCTTGGTATGAACAGGCATATTTCTCATTTTTCTGTCTCAAAACAAAGATCCGCTTTGTAGCAGCGTTCCAGAGTTCAAGCATGATCAAACTCAGACAGTTTCTGGGACGCTTGGCCACAGCGTCGTCCTTCAATGCAAAGCCACCATGGGTTTGAACCGCACAGATTCAGACTGTAAAGACTATCTGGAGTGGATGAAAGACAGCACACTGCTTACCAACCTCACCATCTACCCTCAAAATATACTAAACTGGTGGGTATATACAATGCAATATAATGCCCAACACTGGGTAAATGTAGTGTATCAGTTATTACAAATGAAAATATTGTAATGTGGCCCATTAGACTGAAAATACATCAAAGAGATTTAGATAGGCCTACTTTATAATGAAATTCATCTCTATGACTGTGTTCTTAATGCTAGCGTACTGCATACTGTGTAGTATACACTATATACTCTACTTTGGTGCATTACATTTTTTTTCAAATATTGTGAAAGTTTAAGAATATGTGAACTTTGCTACTTTGTTGTTGCATAACCTCTACGTCATGCTTATTTCAACATATACTTTCTGAATTTTATTTTTTTAAATATAATTTGATTTTTAACCAAATTGTCTGTAAAAGCGTCTACTTTTCATATTTCAATTAAATAATCAGTTAGAAAGTAGATGTCAAACATTTAGGATAGGCTGAGGTGTTTTACAGTTCATTTAAAGGGTTACTTGACCCAAAAATGAAAATTATCCCATAATTTACTCACCCTTAAGCCATCCTAGTTGTGTATGACTTTCTTCATTCAGCCAAACAATCTGAGTTACAAAATCTGAGTTACACTAAAAATATCCTTCCTCTTCCACGCTTTATAATGGTAGTGAATAGTAACTGAGATTTTGAAGCGCAAAAAAACACATCTATCCATTATAAAAGTAATCCATACGGCTCCAGAGGGTTAATAAAGGCCTTCTGAAGTGGAGCGATGCGTTTTTGTTTAAAAATATTGATAATTATCACTTTATAAACTATAATCACTAGCTTCCGGTAACGTCCCTCCGTGTGTTCACGAGAGAGTAGATTTCCAGCGTATATATATATGTATATATATATATATATATATATATATATATATATATATACTGTATATATATTTCAATCATAACAAATATCTCATGAAGGAGTAATTTTAGCATGGTAATGAATATGCCAATGTTAATGCATTTGGTCTTGGCGTATTACTAGATCTGCTATGCTGCTGCTGCATGAATAGACATACATAAATCCTGTAGCAGATCTAAGCAGGTGGAGCTGGGGGAGGTGGAGGGGTTCAGAGGAAATCTGACAGTGCGCTGCCGGACTAACCCACAGAAAACACTGAACCAGACTATTTAAATGTTGAGCAAGCAATCTCATTGGCTGTAGGACCATCAGAGGCTTCAGCTTTTACCATGTACGTAGTAATGTTGTGATTGCTTGCAGATTGCATGTAAAAGACCTATCAGCTTGTGCCATCTAGAGTTTCATGACTATCCAAACATTGGCAGGGTCACGTATGAGGGTCACATCATTGAGAGCAGTGATCTAACACTGACCCTGAGAGATCTGGCTGATTTTGGTGTGTATTTCTGCGTGGTGAGGAACAGCACAGCGCAATTCAACGTAAAAGAATACAGTAAGTAACAAATGCCTTATTTTAGTCTTTTAATATTACCTCCATTATTATCCACCGTGTAAGAATTTACAAATGCCATAAACATTATAATATAAAGTGTAAAATATGTTCAGATTCTTCTCTGCAATTCTGTGTATATGGTCGATAATCATTTTTTTCCTAATTTCTTATCCCAGAATCCCCAAGTCACAGCGGAGCAGTGGTTGCGTCAGTGGTCCTGTTGGTTGTACTTGCTCTTGCAGCGGTGGTCTATACCAAGTGCCGACTCAACTTTAAACTGTGGTATAAGAACATTTACGGAGAGTATGAGCTTAATGGTAAGTCTGCATTCTGGTCATTAAAGCCCTTTATAATATTTCATACCATTGCATTTTCATTTCATAGAGATGTTTTTGCTGTTTCTCAGATGGTAAAATGTATGACGCCTACATCTCATATGTCAACAATGAGAATGACAGGAAGTTTGTCAATTTTATCCTGAAGCCTCATTTGGAGAACAAGTACAGTCATAAACTTCTACTCAACGACACAAACATCCTTCCTGGAGCCGGTAAATCTGACAACTATATTCAGATTTATATGGGCATAGGGTTAAATCATTACTCCAGTCAGTGTAATGAGTATTGTAGCCAATCACAGACATGTTGAGCTCATGAATGCAGTGATTTCGTGATTGTAACTCGATATCTGCACTCTAATGAATGCTTTCATCATAACTAATAGTGCAAACATGATATAAATAAGAGAATCATTGATTATAATTGGGAGTATTGGCGAGAGTCCAGAACTCAGTCACTGACAAACTCACACTGTTTGATTGACAGCTCCAGCTAATGTAAAGGGATTGGTCTTTTACCGCTTTCTATATATAATTTAATCATAGTTTAAATAACAAAAGAAACTGGTTTGATTTATTGACACATAGACAAAGCACGGATCATAACAGGCATTAGAATTAACACAGTTGCTTACATGTTGTCGCATCACTGTCGAGTCCATATAGTAAAAGTCTGTTTGCAAAGCCTGCACCGAAATTGCGACTGATTTACCAAAAAATCCACAGTGAAATGTACCGAATACAAATAAATAATGCTCATTGACACTCACACTGTTTCACACTGTTGAAATAAATAACCACATATTTGGACTAACAAGGAACTTTTCAGTCCAAAAACTTACAGAATATTCTTATATTATGATAACATCTTCAAAAAATTGACTCATGACCCCTTTAAATAATTTATGGATTTGGCAGACACTGTATTGTATTGTGTCTTATTTCCTCAGAGCCGTCTGCAGAGCTGCTGATGAACATTAGTCGCTGTCGGCGGCTGATTGTGGTGCTTTCTCAGTCGTACCTGGAGCAGGAGTGGTGCACCACCAACTTTAGGTGTCATGTTACTTGTTTTGGCCTATGCGTTTAGTTGGAGTTAGTTTCCTGTTTCCTGTTTTGTAGTCATTACTCCCCGGTTATTTGCATATGTGTCTTGTTAATCTAGTTTTCCCTGTGTATATAAGCCCTAAGCTGCGTCCTAAAATTCAGTTTTAATGTTCAGACAGGGTCTGTGGCATCTGATGGAACTGTCGAGGAAGCCCATTTTCATCACATTTCAGTCACAGCAGAAGCAAATAAGCCAAGACATCAGTCAACAGCTGAGACAACACCAACCTCGAATCACAACAATCACCTGGGGCGCACACTCCATGGTGAGACCCTCACACTGCTCAATCAATCTCTGAGATTTAAGGTAATAAGAAACCTAATCATACTCTTTCCCTTCTCAAAAGACCCCTTCTTCAGGGTTTTGGAAGGAGCTTGCGTTGGCAATGCCTCGTAAGGTGACGTTTCACAGGGAATCGGGCGATCCGCAGACTTTGTTGCAAGGCGATAAAGATCCGATGCTCACGCAGCATCCTGATTACCTGGACTGCAGACCGGACCCAGATCCCGCAGGAGACCTGGGTACGAAACGTGCTTCTTGAACCAAAAGAGTTTATCTTCTTTGAGTGTCATTCTAACAAGGATTAGTGCTGGATTAGGCTTCCTTTAAAGGCGTAGTTCAGCCAAAATGTCAAATTCTGTCACTATTTATTAATTTACTCCAGACCTGTGACTTTTTTATTCCGTGGAACACAAAATAAGATATTTTGAAGAATGTTTGAAGAACGTTTCATTAACTTATTTTTGATTGAACTATACCTTTAAGACAAGCTTTACTTTGCCATACAGTTTTTAACCCTATAAAGAAAGCCTACTGTATCATATTTGATGCAAATTTCTAAGGCCTAATTATCAACAAATTTGTTTTACACAATCTACTAGATGTCTTCTGTCGTCTGATTGATAGTTTATACCGTTTTTTTTCTAACATTCTAAAAATGTCAACCTTCAGTGTATGCCTTAATGTCAACCTTCAGTGTAAACCTTAATGATTTTTATGAAGTAAATCAGGCTTTTGAGGAACTTTTATTTGTTCATCTCTCAATCATTATTGTATTGCATTGCATTATATGTTAAAACTACAGAGCCTTGATCATAAAACTAAGCCTTTAAGGGGTTAGTTCACTCAAAAATAAAAATTATCCCATAATAAACCCTCAAGCCATCATAGGATTATATAATTTTCTTCATTCAGCCAAACACAATCTGAGTTATAATAAAAAATCCAAGCTTTATAATGGGAGTGAATAGTAACTTAGATTTTGAACACAAAAAAGCGCATCTATCCATTATTAAAGTAATCCATACTGCTCCAGAGGGTTAATAAAGGCCTTCTGAAGTGAAGCGATGCGTTTTTGTAAGAATAATAACCATATTTATAACTTTATAAATTATTATCACTGGCTTTTTCTTACTACCATTTCATGTGTCAGGCTTTACAGGGTTCACATTGTAAAGGGTTACAACATTTTATTGATACGATGTGTTTACCTCACAGGTTTGCGTTCGCCCATCTACAAGACCCTTCCCTCCAAAGCTCCGGTGCTTCCTGCAGGTCCAGGTGAGACGGATGAACCCAAACCCCCAGAGATAGATGTATCTGACCTCGGCTCGAGGAACTATGCCGCCCGCACAGACTTTTACTGCCTGGTCTCCGAGGACGACATATGAGACACACACTCCTTTTTGCACTTTTAAGTCAGTTTCCCCTTCAAAAACGATTTCATGTTACTGTGTTTTTAGTTTTTTTTATCTACACCTGTACAGTTTTGCATGCACACTTCTTAATGTTTTTATGCAAACGGTTTTATTAACATTACTTGTATAGTCATAGGGATGTTGGTTGTGTATATATTTCAATAAAGTTATGGGGTTCATGTTTTATTTGGTTTTGACTTCATTATAACACATGAGTTGAATGACTTCTAGAGGCTTATGAGATTTTACTTTGTTAAAGAAGTTACCTGTGTGATTATTGAAATGTTCCTTCATGTATTCTCTAATGTCTGTATTTGATATCTGAATGCAGTAACAGTGCTTGCTCATTTGGCCCGGCTTCCAGAAATGAAATGTGGAAATATGTTTTGTTTGAGAAAGGTCTTCATTTGAGGGACCATTTCTCCGTTAAAGTTTTACTTTACTGTGTTATATTAACGTGTACTCTCCTTGAGAGAAATAACTTATTATCTTGAAGTTTTGAGTGGACTCTCCTGTTTATAGTTAGAGCCTGGCCAAATCCAACCTTGGAAAAGATGTGTGTCGGTGTGTGTGTTAGTCTTTCTGGTAACAGGTTAATGAACCACTGGCATTATTGGAGATTGACTGAGTTGTTGTTCTGGACATGCTGGCACCCAGCAATCCAAATATACCCTGGAAGGGTCTAACTTCAGGGTCCGAGTGTTCAGTTGCCTAATCGATGGAGATATGCTTCAGTCTATCTGTATATGTGTGAGAAATTACTATGTTTATCTATTTCTTAGCCAATGAGAATCATTGAACCTGAAGCAAGGACATAGCTTAGACCTTGGTGTAGGGTATAACTGCTGTGATCTTTGTAACTGTAAGTGGGGCAGCCTTCCAAATCCATGTGAGTATTGAAGCTGACTTCTAATGATGAAACTGCAAACTATCTTCAGTCAAACTTTTCTTCAATTTGCTATAATTCTGACTCTGGGTCTTCATTCATCATATCTGGTTCTGGGTCTATTTTTATTTTTTAAAATATTTTATTTAAAGCTTTTTCACATTGTTACAGAACAACCCCCCAACCCATGCCAGCATATAAGTAACAAGAACGTAAAGTAAATAAATAATAATAATAATAAATAAATAATTAAATAAACAATAATGATAAATGCCTATATATACATATGTATAAGTACATATACACACATAAACATACAATGCCCATACATACATACAGATACACATTGCAGATCTCTACATACACATATATTGGCAGTAAAATGTTTAAATAAAATGCTAATACCAATGATTACCCAATTATGGAAATGAGATGAGTTATTGCACCCCGCAAGACGCTATATAATCTACAGTACCACACTTCTTAGAACATATGTCCATCATGTTAAATTCCATGATCCCCTTCTAGAAATTCTATAAAGGACTTCCAAATCTGCAAAAATTTCTTCGGTTTACCAGCAATTTCGGATCTGATCTTTTCCATTTGTAGCACACTGCTAACCTCTGCAATCCCCGTCTCAAATTTAGGTACACACTCTTTGTTCCACATCAACAAAATTGCCTTCTTCGCTATTGTCATCCCATATTGTATCGTCTGGATTTGATTAAGGTTATAGGCACTAAAGAAGGGGCCCAGCCTAATATTGCAACACTGGGATCATGTGGAAAATCAGTCTTAAGTACCTTTGAGTAAAAACGTCTCGGTTACGTATGTAACCCTCGTTCCCTGAGTAGGGAACGGAGACGTTACGTCGGATGACGACGAATGGGGGTTTCGCTTAGAACACCTATCGACTTCGAGTATTACAAAACGAGCCAATGGCGATGAAATGCCATGGGTCTGCGGAATTTGCATAGCGTATCTCCGCCCCACCGCGTGGGTATAAAGGAGGACGCCGGCAACATGCAGGTATGTCTTCGCTGAGGAGCCGAGACTGAACTCAGGCGTCTGCCCAGCGGTACAGCGGAAGTGGCAGGGAGACGTAACGTCTCCGTTCCCTACTCAGGGAACGAGGGTTACATACGTAACCGAGACGTTCCCTTTCGTAGTCACTCCGAGTTACGTCGGATGACGACGAATGGGGGTCCCCGTGAAATCACGCCACCTTCACAGCTGTCTTCCAGTGCCCTGCGAAAGTCTTATCCCCCTGTCGTGATACTGGCACAGACGAAGGAGTCCTACTTAACACAGGAATACCAAGGTACACTGGGAAGCATATCTCAGAGGAGATATGCCGCAGCATGCCTACCCGTAGGGAGGACTTAAGATACACATATGGCCGGAGGGCTACATATGGAGGAACACTGAAGTGGCATTGTATGTTCACACGTATCCAGTCCGTGGAGTGGAATGGCGAGCAAGCGAAGACACCTGAGCGGGTCCAGCACGAGAGGACACAGGCTCCACTCGGAGATTATAGAATCTGGCGAATGTGTTGGGTGTCGCCCAGCCTGCAGCTCTACAAATGTCTGCCAGCGAGGCGCCATGTGCTAGAGCCCAAGAGGAAGCCACACTCCGAGTGGAGTGGGCTGTCACACCAAGGGGGCACGGTCGGCCTTGCTGTTGGTAAGCCAAAGCAATGGCGTCCACTATCCAGTGAGACAACCTCTGCTTTGAGAGAGCCTTTCCCTTCAGTCTCCCACCATAACAGACAAAGAGCTGGTCTGAGGTCCTGAAACACTGCGTTCTGTCTACGTAAGCGCGGAGAGCGCGTACTGGACAGAGCAGTGCCAAGGCTGGGTCTGCCTCCTCCCGGGGCAGCGCTTGCAGGTCCACCACCTGGTCCCGGAAGGGAGTGGTGGGAACCTTGGGCACATATCCAGGCCGGGGTCTCAGGATCACGTGAGAGTGACCGGGCCCGAATTCCAGGCACGCTTCGTCAACGGAGAATGCGTGCAGGTCCCCTACCCTCTTGATGGAGGCCAATGCAACCAGGAGCGCTGTCTTCATAGACAGGAACTTAAGCTCAACTGGTTGCAGAGGCTCAAAGGGAGCCCTCTGCAGGGCATTTAAGACCACTGAGAGGTCCCAAGAGGGAACGAGAGGAGGGCGAGGAGGATTCAGTCTCCTCGCTCCTCTCAGGAACCTGACGATCAGGTCGTGCTTCCCCAGAGACTTACCTTGAACTGCTTCGTGATATGCGGCGATAGCAGCCACATACACCTTCAGGGTGGAGGGAGACAGCCTTCGCTCCAACCCATCTTGCAGGAAGGAAAGCACGACAGAGATCGAGCATCTCCTGGGGTCTTCCCGACGAGAAGAGCACCAGTTGACGAAGAGGTTCCACTTCAACGCATAGACATGTCTCGTGGACGATGCTCTAGCGGAAGTGATGGTAGCCGCCACCGCTGGTGGCAGGGTACTCAAACCTGCCTCGTCCCGTCCAGGAGCCACACGTGGAGCCTCCAGAGATCGGGTCGAGGGTGCCAAAGGGTGCCCCGTCTCTGAGAAAGGAGATCCTTCCTCAGAGGAATTGGCCAAGGAGGTGCTGTCGCGAGGAGTACCAGTTCGGAGAACCAGGTCCGGGTGGGCCAATACGGCGCAACCAGAATGAGCTGCTCCTCGTCCTCCTTGATCTTGCACAAGGTCTGTGCGAGAAGGCTCACTGGGGGAAACGCATATTTGCGTAGGCCCCGCGGCCAGCTGTGCGCCAGTGCATCCGTGCCGAGAGAGCCCTCAGTCAGGGAATAGAATCTGTGCGTCCCCGAACTGGTCCCAAATCAGCTGAACCGACTGGGGATGGAGTCTCCATTCGCCGGAGATGGGCCGAAACCGTGACAGCTCGTCGGCTGCAAAGTTCCGATCTCCCGGAATGTAGATAGCACGAAGGGACCTCAGGTGCTTCTGACTCCATAAGAGGAGGTGGCGTGCGAGTTGCGACATACGGCGGGAGCGTAGACCACCCTGACGGTTGATGTACGCTACAGTCGCGGTATTGTCTGAACGGACTAGTACGTGTTGACCCCTGAGCAACGTGAGGAAACGGTGCAGGGCAAGGCGTACTGCCAACAACTCGAGGCAATTGTCAAGCAGAAGGCGCTGGGGTCCTGTCCAGGAGCCCGCGGCAGCATGTCCGTTGCACATGGCGCCTCAGCCCGTGGAAGAGGCATCTGTGGAGACAACAACATGCCTGGAAACTCGTTCTAGGGGAACACCGGCCCGTAGAAACTGAGGTTCCACCACGGGGTGAAGGTCTGACGACAGGTCGGAGTTACTGTAACTCGGAGCGTGCCATGATGCCATGCCCACCTCGGGACTCGATCGCGAAGCCACAGCTGAAGCGGTCTCATATGAAGCAATCCGAGCGGCGTTGCCGCAGCTGCAGATGCCATATGCCCCAGGAGCCTCTGAAACAATTTCAGTGGGACCGCACTCTTGTTTAATGGCTGAGTGGAGAAGGCGACCAAGTCCATGCCGAGAAAAGAGCTCCCCTGCACGGGGCAAAGTTTACTCCTTTCCCAGTTGACCCGAAGGCCCAGACGAGCTAGGTGCCGGAGCACTGGGTCCCTGTATTCACAAACCTGGTCTCAGGAGTGAGCTTAAGACAGCCAGTCACCGAGATAGTTCAGGATGCGAACCCCGTGTTCCCATGGAGGAACAAGGGCTGCATCAACAACCTTGTGAAGGCGCGAGGAGACAGGGCTAGCCCGAATGGGAGAACAGCGTACTGACATGCGCGCGCCCTGACAGCAGAACGTAGGTACGGTCTGAGTCGAAGGAGAACGGAGACATAAGAGTAGGCGTCCTTCAGGTCGATCGCTGCAAACCAATCCTGTGGCCGCACACATCCAGAAATGCGTTTGGCCAGGAGCATCTTGAACGGCAGCCTGAGAAGGGAGCGGTTCAGATGCATAGGTCCAGGATTGGCCGTAACCCACCAGACTTCTCCGGGACAATGAGGTAGGGACTGTTAACCCGGACCTCATCTCGGCTGGAGGGACAGTCTCAATCGCACCCTTCGCCAGTAGGGAGCAACCTCCGCTCTCATGATAGGGGCATAGCCACCGACGAAAGTGGAGCGGACTCCCGTGAAGCCGGGAGGAGACCGTGCGAACTGAATCGCATAGCCGAGCCGATGGTTCGCACGACCCAGCGGAACAGATAGGGAGCTCTAGTGCAGGCTCCCAACTGTGCCAGCGGAGTGAAGAACCACAGACGTCCCCCCGGTGGTGCAGCGAAGCGGAAATGACCAGCCCAGACGAGGGCGGCATAGCGGCCCGGTGTGGGGGCAAGGTCATAACCGCACCCTGACAGAGGAGGCCAGGGAAGGACCAGCGTTCCACGGGGGCCTGCTCTGTCAGGGGTCTGGCGACAGAGGGGGACAGGGGCGAAACGGTCCGTGGACGGCACGCCGTGTCAACCACCTCTGGGGCAGAGGGGGAAGAGGAGAGCACGCCTTGTGGGCGGCGCTCTGTGTCGTCCGAGAACTCTGTATGCTCAGAGAGGAGAGAGTCAGTTCTTCCTGAATAAGGATTCTTCCCCAGCCCTCCACCGGGGAAAGGAGTGGCCCTGCTACCAACTCCTGGAAAGAACTGAGTCTCATCTCTGAGCAGCCCATCTCAAAAGTGCCGCTTAACCCGGCGTTTAGCGGGGTGTGGGGCTGGAGAGGGCTGTGGCATCCCCCTACGGTCTTCCAGAGCCAGGCCCGGGTGAACGGGCGGGGTTGGAACCGTGGGAGGGAGCCTTCGGCGGTCGGCAGACTGAGGGATCTGAGCGGACGGCGGGGCCGTCGGGCAGAATAACCTCAATCTGCTCACGGGCGGTTGAGAACTGTGGGCAGAAGCACTCAACCGCACCGCCGAAGAGGCCGACCTGGGAGATGGGGGTGTCGAGCAGACGGGTCCGCCCGACATCTTGCACATCAGACCGGTCAGCCCCAAACTGGTGAACATCACCTGACTCCGAGAGCGTACGGCCACTTTCGTCGCTCGGAGAGCAAGGTCAGTGGCGGCGCGCAGCTCACTGAAGAGCCTCGGGTCAGTCCCGCCCTCCTGCATGTCCATGAGCGTCTGGGTCAGGTAGACCAGCAGAACGGTCATGGGATGCAGTGAGGCAGCTGCCTGTCCTGTGGCACTATAGGATTTCGCCACATATTACTGTGACGAAAAGAACTACAGGCTTGGACGGGTGCTTAGGATTGCGCCGGGAAGCACTCTGAGGACACAGTAGCATGGCAACAGAGCGTTCAACCGGGGGAACCCCAGTGTAGCCATGGGCAGCGGCCCCTGAGGGGAGGAAAGGCGGATGAGACCAACGAGACGACCCGTGAACTCATCATGCACGTCCGGGAGGAAAGATATTGGGGTTTGCCGTGGACGCGTCGGCGGCCTCACCCAAAAACCAATCGTCCCGGGAAAGCATGGCCATCATCTCCGGATCAGACTCAGGCACAGCCGTATGCACACCAAAGGGTGGCAGCTGCGAAGAGTCGTCATTTCCAGAAGAATCAAGCCCACCTAGTGATGCTGCTACAGACACAGCATCATCCTCTGTAGCTTCAAATGAAAACACACGGGCCACCCGAGGGTAGACTCGTGGAATCATCAGTTCGCTAGCGGGCACCGTCATTAAAGAGGGGGGGCTGGGGCGTGGACACAGAGTCGGCGCCTTGTTCCAGACCAACACCCTCAGGTCACCCTGTCCACCAGCCGAAGATCGGGTAGTGGATGAGGGGACTCTCACTCTTGCGAGTTCACCGAGTCTCGACCTATATATGACGCGATGATCACTTTCCCAGAGAGAACATGAGTCATCCACGAGCGCTGTTCAAGCATGATCAAAGCCCAAACACACTAGACAGCGCTCGTGCCCATCAGAGTCCGATACCAGTCCGCTGCAACCAGAAATGCACGGGCGAGCCGCCTTTAAAAAGACGTGCCGCGTGCGAGCTCTTTTATGAGAGGAGAAAAAAACTCTGCGATGTTGAAGCGCACAGGGAGACACACACACACTGGCAGATCACTGCACAGATCAGCAGGCACTGTGAGCTCGCTGCAGATCGCCGTCACACCAACACCGGAGAGAGAAGCTCGTCTCATAGAGCGAAGTCAGAGATGATTGTGGAGTGAAGAAATATTCTTGGCTCCGAAGCGAAAACATACCTGCATGTTGCCGGCGTCCTCCTTTATACCCACGCGGTGGGGCGGAGATACGCTATGCAAATTCCGCAGACCCATGGCATTTCATCGCCATTGGCTCGTTTTGTAATACTCGAAGTCGATAGGTGTTCTAAGCGAAACCCCCATTCGTCGTCATCCGACGTAACTCGGAGTGACTACGAAAGGGAACAAAAGACCTCAGACCAGAATTTACATATTTTTGAGCATTTTTTCAATAAAATAAAAGGAGTCTTGCCTAAGATGGGCGGACCACAATAAATGAGTCAATGTACTCTCATTGGACTTACACTTAATACACAAAGGTGAGACATAGGGGTATATGGAATGTAAATTTGTACGAGAGTAGTGCAATCAATGTACCACTTTGTATTGTATCAGCTGAAAATTAGAACTGATGGAGCAAGACCTAATACCCCGAGGTGCCTCGGCCCAGGAGTCTTCCGAAATATCTATACCCAAGTCTTTTTCCCAGGACATCTTTAAATACTGTGAAGTAGGAACTCAAGTCATTTAAGCATTCAACAAATTTGGAAACCAAACCCTTTATATCAAGTTCAAAGGTCATACAGTAATAAAGATGCTCAGGGGGTTTATAGGTTTCAAAGTTAGGTATATTACTTTTAACGTAGCTTCGTATTTTAAATACCTGAAAAAATTAGAGGGGGGTAGTCCAAACTTTTGCCTAAGCTGGGCTAAGGAAGCAAATACTTTGTTACTGTATAAATCGCCTATCAATACAATTCCTTTTTCTTTCCATGATAAGAAAGTTTGATCAGTCTGCGAGGGAGGAAATGCGTGGTTATAGACTATAGGAGTAAGGGAGCACGTTTGAGGGAGTTTAAAGACCTTTCTAAGCTGATACCACACCTTGAGAGAATTTACAACGATGGGGTTACATTTCTTAAATGTTCTAATAGGTTTATTTTCTGCAAAAAGTAAAGCAGGGAGGGAAGAATCCTGAATATCCCGCTCAATAACAAGCCATGCAGGAATGGTGGTAGTAGACAATACTTTTGGATATGCATTACACCAATTCATTAAGGCCCTTAAGTTGGCTGCCCAATAGTAGTGTTGAAAACAGGGAAGGCCTAAACCTCCTATATCTTTCGTTTTACAGATATGTGCTTTAGATATACGATGGGCTTTATACCTCCAAATAAATGGCATGATCACCGAGTCAAGTGTCTTAAAGAATGACTGGGTTAGAAAGATTGGTATATGTTGAAACAAATAAAGAAACCTGGGTAAGGTACCAAATTATTAGAGGAAGTACTCACCAAGTCTCTACATAACTCTTCAGTTTATCAATCATAACTTTATAATTTGTATGATATAACCGTTTGAAATGTCTAGGGACAGTGATACCAAGATATTTTGATTCACTTACAGACCTAAAGGGGAGATTATTAACAAAAACTGGGTCCATATCCTCATATAATGGCATAAATTCACTTTTCTGCCAGTTAACAGTATATCCAGAAAGGGTACCAAACTCCCTGATTAGATCGAACAAGAAAGGCAGAGATCTCTCATTTTCTAAAAGAAAAAGAAGAACATCATCCGCATATAACGAAATCTGGTGTTTTACACCTCCCATCGTAATAGGAGATATGGATGATTCCTTATACTTATCCCTAAAGGTTCCATCACGATAGCAAAAAGTAAAGGGCTCAGTGGGCAGCCCTGACGGGTACCACGATGGAGGAGGAAAGAGGGCGATCTATTATTGTTCGTGAGAACAGAGGCAGAGGGGCAAAGATACAACATTTAAACCCACGAAGAAAAATGTTGTCCCAGTCCAAATTCTTTGATGGTGCTTAATATGTAGGACCATTCCACACTGTCAAATGCTTTATAAGCATCCAGTGCTAGAATGGCTGTTTTATCATTTTTTCCTCTACTCTTATAAACAATGTTCATAAGCCTACGTACATTATGAAAAGAAAATCTCCCGGAAATAAAGCCTGTTTGGTCATTATGTATTATTGAACTGATACATTTACTCAACCGATTTGCTAAGATTTTAGTAAATATTTTAAGATCACTACCGAGAAGGGAAATGGGTCTATAAGAGGAAGGGTCCATTCTATCTTTATCTTTCTTTAAGATCAATGCAATGTTTGCTGAATAAAGTGTTTCTGGTAATTTTTTGTTTTCAATAGAATTTTTAAGCATCCTTAGCATCAAGGGGCCAATTTGATTAGAAAAGGCTTTATAAAATTCTATGCCTAACCCATCCAGACCAGCCGCTTTCCCATTGGGAAAACTTCTAATAGCTGTAAAAACTTTTTCCAATGTTATGTCCGAATTTAAGTTTTCCCTTGCATCCTCACTGCTTTTAGGAAGTCCTATGGAGCGAATGAATTTTGTAATATCAGATGAGTCTACACTACTTTGAGAGGAATATAATTCCTGTTAGAATTCCTGGAATACATTGTTTATTTCTGTCGGTTTATTGGTCAAGGCCCTAGATTTTAACTTGATTGTTTTTATGGCTCTACTAGCTTGTATGCCCCTAAGTTGACGAGCTTGCAAGCGGTTGGGTTTGTCACCTAATTCAAATTGTTTCTGCTTTATCTTTAATAAAAGGGAATATTTTGGGCAGACAAGAGTGTATTATATTCATATTTGAGCTTCATAATACTCGCCAAAGTTAAATTGGACAATGTCAGTTTGAACTGATGTTCTAGCACTGGCAACTCCGTCTCGATTTCTGCCTGCCTTTTGCGCCTCTGCTTTTTCAGTTCTGCTTGAAAAGCTATAAATGGCCTCTAATGACAGCTTTAAGAGCTTCCCACAATGTTGAATCAGACACATCCCCTTTATCATTCAGGGAAAGAAATTCAGCAATTGGGGTGGCAAAAGTTTCTTTAAAATGGTCCTCATTTACAGAGTGGGATTAAAATACCAAGAGTAAGAGGGAGTTTCCATCTCAAAGTCTACTGTTATCGAGACAGGGGAGTGATCAGGTATTAGAATATTGTGATATTTAGAGGAGAAGATCTTAGAGGTTCATTTGGAATCCGTTAAAAAGTAGTCAATCCTTGTATATGAGTTATGGACATTAAAAAAAGAATAGACTTTGTCAGTAGGGTGCTGAAGTCTGAATATTCAGTGAATGAATGAAATTAGAAGGTTTGGGAGGGCAGGGGGAATGCCTATCCATAAAAGGGTCCAAAATGCAATTAAAGTCCCCTCCAATAATAAGATTGGTGGAGTCAACATCAGGTATGATATTAAAAACAGACCAAAAAAAATGTTGGTCATCGAAATTAGGAGCATATAAATTCACAAACGTAACATGTTTCTCTAAAATAGTGCCAGTCACAATAAGATAACAACCATTGATATCCTGTTTAGTGGACAAATGTTGAAAGGGAATATTCTTGCGTATTAATATAGACACTCCACGGGCCTTTGAAGAGAAAGTAGAGTGGTACATTTGGCCTATCCACCTACATCTAAATCTGTTAGCACACGAATGCTTAATATGAGTCTCTTGCAGAAACACTACTTCTGCATGCAAAGAATTAAAATGCATGAATACTTTAGATCTTTTAACAATATTATTTAAACCACGCACATTCCAGCTCAGAATATTCAAATGCTTTTTAAAGGAGCTCATCCAAGTGCAGCCAAGTAAATCACAGGGCAAAATAAGTGGTAATTAAGTAAAAGCCTAGGCATTGTTAGATGTGCGAAACAGAAAAAATAAATAAATAAATAAACATTTCCAATACAAAGATAGGCTGGCATGAATATAACCCAATAAACTCGTTTCTCGAACCCCTGCGGAAACCAAAATACCCATTAAGACGTGGGACAGCTGACCGGAACACAAAGAGGAAGGGAAAAGAGATAAAGCAAACAAGAAAACAAAAATCGACTGGTGACCTAACTGCTCTTCGAAACAACAACACACAGCTCTGTCTCCACTCGTAGTAGTCAGGAAAAAACTTCGCGTCTAACTAAACGAATGCACATTCTGTACACTTTTAAACAAATTCATTTGCATACACACTCAAACAATCTTCGGACCGACCCGATCATTTTTCAGTCTTTAAGGACAAAATATGAGGACGGCCCAACTGATTCGTCAAGAGTTGCAGTATTTCCGTCTTAACAGCATCATGATGAATCCTGGCAATCATAACTCGCGGCCTGTTGTTCACAAAGGGGCCAATGCGGTGAGCACGGTCAACCTTTACACCACGCAGAAAGTTAGTTTCGCCCAGCAGCAAAGGCAACAGGCCAGAGACAAATCGTGTGGGGTTGCCCTTCTCGGCGTTCTCAGGGAGACCTGCGATCTTGATCTTTTGCCTGTGGGATCTGGCCTCTAGACCTTGGACTTCAGAGACGTATCCTCCTGCGATAGATTAGAGCAAAGCTGCTCCAAATGCGAAATGCGGCCTTCATAGTCAGTGCTAGCCTCCTCCAGATCAGCGATACGGGATGTGTTGGCCGCTAGTGTTGACTTCACTCCTGACAGGGAAGCCTCTTAGAAAGCCATCTTTCTAATGGCTGAAAGAATAGTCCTAGGTGAAGTCTCGTCCTCACCCTCTAAAGACTGAGAGACAGCGGTGTCTGTGGCCACATTAACGGAGTTACCTTGACCGCAAGTGTTTGTTTCGGCTAGCTTGGGACTTGCTGGATTAACTTTCACGCCGGGGACGGAGCCTTTTAGACCTGTTCATCGTTGGCGTGTTAATTATGCTAAATTATCAAAATTTTGCAAAAATAGCGAAGTTTTTGAAATCTATTTTTCAAGTGTGACAGAGCTGAGTGAAAACGCGTCCTACTCCATGTGCTGCTCTCTAGCGCCCCCGTTCTGGGTCTTTGACTGTAAATCCCTTTACACTTATCATACGAGAGAAAAGAGTTCTGATATAGAAGCACCTTTTGTATTTCACACAGTGGAACAGTCATAGCACAAAGACAACTGGTGATCTCAACGCAAGCAATAAGCAGGAAAACAAAATTCAGCAGTTTCTTTGTGTCGGGACGGATGGCGTCTCGGCCACGAGTTCCCTTTCGTAGCGACACCCAACACATTCGCCAGATTCTACAATCTCCGAGTGGAGCCAGTGTCCTCTCATGTACTCGCTTCAACCAGCCGGTACTAGGATCTGCTCAGGTGATTTCGCTTGCTTGCCATTCCACTCCACGGACGGGATAGGTGCAATATTTCCTTAGGTGAGCTTCCCGACTAGACCTGAGTTCCTCCAGCACTGCTGACGTAAACGCCAGAGTCTATGACTTCGACAGCTTTCGCGTTGGCAAAGTGCCTCCATGTACATGGTTCCCCTTCTGGGCGACCCCCACGTGTGTATTTCCACTGTAAGCCTCTCTGAGCATGTGTCTTACCCTTGGCAAGCTACCTTGCCCCCCTGGAGTTGAAACATTCCACCCTATGGGCTGGATACTCCAGTGTTTCTCCATATGTTACCCCCTTCGGGCCATATGTGTATTCCTAAGTCCTCCCTTCGGGCAAGCAATAATTGCATATTTCCACTGAGATATACTTCCCAGTTTACCATGGTACATGGTACACAGTCTCACGACAACGAGCTCCGACTTATGCAGGGCGTCTCCCTGCCACTTCCGCTGTACCGCCTGTAATGCCTGAGTTCAGTCTCGGCTCCTCAGCAAGTCACATATCTGCATGTTGCCAGCATACTTCCCTATACACCCACGAGGTGTAGCGGGGTTACGCTATGCAAAATCCGCAGACCCATGCCATTTCTTTGCCATTGGCTCGGTTTGTAATACTTGAAGTTGATTGGCTTTCTAAGCGAAACGCCATTTGTCGTCACAACGGAACGTCTCTGTTCCCTACTCAGGGAACGAGGGTTACATACGTAACCGAGACGTTCTTTGGTTACATAGCTAGCTCAGGCTTTATGCAAGGGGCTGAAGCGGGGGTTGACAACAGTCGCGCAGAGCATTGCGATAATCTTTTATTCCCTATTGTGATGTGTAACAGCGATCTCATGTGAGTGACAGGTTGTCTCACCCATAAAAAAAAAACTGTTTTCATATTGACTTTAACGGTTAAGAAGTAAGTATGTTTCAAACCAAATGTAGCACCTACTAGCAGAGTGCAATACTGTACACAGCTCGTGTCCCCATCGATCATAAATCACAGCCATTCAGTTTCAGAGGAGCATGTGGACGAAGTTACTGCCTCGCAATCTCTGACGAAAAAGGATAAGTAATAATTTAATCAAATTAATCAATTTTATTGTTATTTAAAATACATAGCTAAGTGACTGATACAATCTTTGTCATGGAATACACTTGTTTGTTCACATAGAGTTCACAGTTTGAGGCTAATATTCAAGGCCTGAGGGTAATTATTCTTTGGCCCTATCAAGGTATGAAACTCACTCAAAATAATCAAACTCAAATATGAAATAAATAAATATTAGATTAAACAAATAAGATACACCTACTGTACAAAACACATCAGTGTCTGAGAAAAACATTGAATGTCAACCACAACGTTGTAGAAATATTTTTTAAATAAATAAAATCCCCTGTCAGTTAGAACATATAACTTTGACTTTGTAACTATATTAATATTGTAAAATAACTATCATTAAATGTGAAAAGATGCACAATCTGTTTCTTGAAAATTAATTTTCTTTTCAAAAATTAAACTAGATCTGTTTAAGATCACTTCATCTGGAAAGCATTTGCTGTTTACTAACATCTGATAAACGTCTTTAAGATGTCAGTTTTACATACATTCTTAATCATAAATATCTTAAAGACATTTTCTAAATGTATATTTGACATCTGACAGGAAATGTCCTATAGACGTATTGCAGATCAGCAAACACTCTAAAAAAATATGTCTTCCAGATGTAAAAACGCACATCAAATCTCCGTGATGTACGTGTTTACAGACTATGCTCAAATGCTTTGAAACAATTTGTATTGAATAAAACTCTATAAAAATAAAGGTGACTTGACTCGACTTGATTTTCAGTCATTAAACTTGATCTAGTTTGTCATCACTGTATAAATTAAACTTTGGCTATTGCAAAAAGTGTTCTGAGCTGTTAAAGTTATAAATGGTGGTCACTTAACCCCAGCAGAGAATGTTTATGGATTCTATTCAACCAGTAGAGGGCAGCATAGTAGCATCCATATATTAGCATGCTACTTTTGCGTTAGCAGCCTAAAACCAAAATGTTTAAATTAACACAACCTATAGATCATTTAGATCCACCAATGTATTATCAAAAAAAAAATTACAAGGAAATGTACATTGACAAAATCCTCATAGTGCCTTTGCAGTGACACTGTATCATGCTGCAGTTAGTATAACTATATTACTTTTTTTCACAGAATTGAGTACATAGTGTATTAGTGCATAGTCATTTGGGACACAACTTATCTCTTCAAGTTTGAAGTTCTGAATGGAAGATAAATTTCATCACTGCTCAACTGCAATCAGTCAACGCTAGCAAAAGAACAGTCTGTGACACAGTTGGGGTGTGATACAAAGAGTGAACGTTTTGTACCCTGCAATTTTCTCTGAGGTACATATCTGCCCTTGTCATCACCCAGAGCTATGTCACGTTGAGGTCAAAATTCATAAAATGTTGAATATGCAACACTAAGAAAGGCTTTGTTATGATTCAAATGTCACCAATACTCTCTGAATACAGACACTATTGGAGAATCTGTGATTTAGATATGTTGCCTAAATATGTCGACTCTTCAGTAAGTCATCGGGTTTGCAGGGTGTGGTAGATGATTGTTCATGTCAAACCAGAGAGAAAGTATGTAAATAGGGGTGGGTGGGTCTACATTAGAGGCGGACAGAAAAGAGCTGGAAACAGACGTGAAGCGCAAAAGAAAAGGGCGGGGTGGGATAAAGACATTTTTAACCATTTTGCTGACTTGCTGAGAATACATTGGGCTGAAATAAGCAGTATGGGAATTTTGGAAAGTTTTTTTGTAATATTTTTATTTTTTTACATGAATGCAAATTAGAATCCCTTAAAAAAAATTTTTTAGCACACTGTCCCTTTAACCTTATAGTGCACCTTATTTAGGGGTCATACTCATCGTGGTCAAAAGTGACCTTTTTCAGTAAAATCAATATAATGTATTTTTGTTCCAAAATATTTTTTATGTAATATTTTGTATTTTGAGGCAATTTTATTATACTAAGTAATATTTATGCAATAATTATGATCCATTTGTTTCCAAATTTTTACATACAATAAAAATTCAAATATTTTTATTTTTTTCAATGAACTCCATTAAGGTGTGCTTTTTTCTGCATCATCTGATTTATAGATTGTAGATAATTTTGTTATTATTATTTCCCATTCATTTCTATGGCAGTCATTTTAACCTTTTCGAAGTCCATGTTTTTTTTGTGTGTGTGTGTTTTCACCTCGCAAGTGCCACAAAAGTCCCCAGGGGCCTGTTTTAGAAAGGAGGTTAAGTGAAAACTCTGAGTATGTTAACCCAGAAATGAGGCAAACTCTGGGTTCTCTTACGAGAGGTTCTCTCGTATTGCGTAAGCTAGCTTACTTAGTCATCTTTGCTCGAGATATTGAAGCCAAAAAATGATCCTTAATTTTGTATTTATGGTCAACGCAGTGCAGCAGCTAGCAGACCTAGAGCAGGCCATATCGCGTGGTCATTGGTTGCCCTGCGACAACTGCTGCAACCTACCACTGAGCCTCGCGCGTGACGTCACGTCCAATGACGCTCCAATTATGCGTCATAGCCCGCCAAAATGGGGGTGGCTTAGCGTATAAAAGCCAGGTTCGTAGATTGTCTCACTGATTTCATCATCTTCAGCGAAGCTCTCCGCATCGCTGGACTCTGAGAGAAGCCGCCGCCGTTGAATCCAGCGGCTAGCAAGCAGAGGAAAGTGCCTGAGGAAAACGGCCGTCTTCGCCACCTTCCGCCATCCGGCTCCACGCTAATGTCTCCTCGACGCTCTCCCGAGTGGACGGCGCCACCGAGAAGGGATACACCTCTATCCCCACAGTGGAAGCAACGGTCGCAGCGCACCTTTGCCCGCCCTCCGCGAGATGGCGCTCAAAGTCTGCCCTCCCGTCCAAAGCCTGCAGAACTACCTCAGCCCTTGTCGGCCGCGCCTTCGCCGGTGCCGGACAAGCTGCTTCCGCCCTGCATTCAATGGCCGTGCTGCAAATCCTTCAGGCTGATTTCCACTGTGAGTGGGACGAGAAAAGCAAGGACCCGGCCGCCATTAAGGATTTGAGGAGCGCGACGGATCTCTCTCTTCGCGCCACTAAATCTGGCAGATGCATGGCCTCGCTTTCCGTCACAGAGAGGCACTTCTGGTTGACGCTGGCGGATATGGGGGAAGCTGAACGATTCGTGTTCCTCGACGCGCCGCTCTCCCCTTCTGGTCTCTTCGGCCCAGCGGTAAACGGGATCGTCGACCGCTTCTCCAAAGTGCAGAAGACCACACAGGCCATGAGCCTTTTCTTGCCGCGACGCGCTAGCTCTTCCGCAAGCCACCCACGTGAGCCGCCTGCACATCAAGCTAGCAAGCGCCCAGCCCAGCCCCAGCCTCCGCAGCGTCGACAGGGCGGCCGCCCTAGAGCTCGCTCCTCCGGTCGCAGGCCACCTCCCCCCCGGGGACCCCGGCCTAGGGTTGTGCTAAAGCCCGAGCAGGGAAAGCCCTCCTAGCAACGCTGGTGAGGAAAAGACGCACTGGTCTCGCCGCGGCCGGACCACCGTCGAAGTATCTCGGACCGAGACGAAAGTGAAAGCGGATGTAGCACATCTACTCCGCGCAGGAATAGCCAAACTGCTGTGCAAAGGGGCCATAGAACCAGTACCTCCTTCTCAGAGCGAGTCAGGCTTCTACAGACGTTATTTTCTCGTACCCAAGAAGGATGGAGCTCTAAGACTTATCTTAGATCTGAGACATTTGAACAAATCTCTCATGAGACGGCCGTTCAAAACGATTACGACCAGATAAATCCTCGCGCACATTCGCCCAGGAGACTGGTTCGTTTCTCTCAATCTGTAAGATGCATACTTTCAGATTCCGATAGCCCCACGTCACAGGCCATTCTTGAGATTCGCCTTCGACGGTCGGGCATATCAATACACCATCCTCCCGTTCGGCCCATCCTTATTACCCCGTACATTTACGAAATGCATGGATACGGCTCTCACCCCCTTGAGAGTGAAAGGGCTGCGAATTCTGAACTATTTGGACTATTGGCTGATTTTAGCCCAGTCAGAGATGGAACTTATATCTCACAGAGCTGTGCTTCTCAGCCATCTGGAAAGCTTGGGTCTCACGGTCAACTGGACCAAGAGCTCATTACTGCCCAGTCAGTCAGTTTCCTTCCTAGGAATAGAACTGGACTCGGTGGCTATGACGGCCCGCTTATCGACACAGCGCGCTTGCCGTGTTCGACAGCTAGCCGAGTCTTTCCAGAAAGGCAGCATTATACCTCTGAAGACATTCCAGAGGATGCTAGGCTGTATGGCATCAGCTGCGGCTGTGCTTCAGCTGGGCCTGCTGCGCATGCGCCCGCGACAACGCTGGCTGAACTCTCAAGTGCCTCACCGGGCTTGGGTTTCAGGCTACAGGCGAATCAGAGTGACTCAGAGCTGCGTTTCGGCTCTGCAGCCCTGATTAGCAGCCGACTGGTACCAGCGGGGAGTGACGATGGGGGCTGTTTCACACCGATTGGTCATCTCGACGGACGACTCCGACCTGGGTTGGAGCGCCGTCTTCGAGGGCAGACCGGCCTTTGGCCTGTGGTCGGACCAAGAGAAACACTTCCACATAAACTGTCTGGAAATGTTAGCGTTCGAGAACGCGCTCAAACGCTTCCTCCCGTTCATACAGGACCACCATGTACTGGTCCTCTCGGACAACATGTCGGTGGTGTCCTACAAAAACCGTCAGGGCGGCGTCAGATCCAGAAACCTCTGCCATCTGACGGAACGCCTTCTTATGTGGTCTCAAGGGCCGTCTGCGCTCGCTGAGAGCTGCGCACGTGCCAGGCCATCTGAACGACAGTCCAGACACACTGTCCAGGAACCACATCCCCCCGGGGGAATGGTCCTTGCACCCCCAAACAGTCCAGTTACTATGGTGCCTTTTCGGCAAAGCGAAAGTCGACCTCTTTGCGTCAAAAGACAACGCTCATTGCACGATGTTCTTTTCAAAGAACGAGGATGCGCTGGCCCAAATCTGGCCCAGCCTCCCACTCTATGCTTTCCCTCCGGTCTCTCTGTTACCACAGGTAATCAAGAGAATCAGGGAAACGCGCCACTTGGTGCTCCTTATAGCCCCGCGCTGGGAGAATCAAACTTGGTTTCCACGGAGCTGATGCGGCTGTCCCACACAGCCCCTTGGCCGATTACGGTGACGAGAGACCTCCTCTCTCAAGCCCGCAGCTCAATCTGGCATCCCCATCCAGAGCGCTGGTCTCTACATGCATGGTTGATCAACGGATACCCGTTGTACTGCCAGAGGGAGTGATGAACACGATCACGCAATCCAGAGCCCCCTCTACGAGGCGGCTTTACACGTCTAAATGGTTGGTGTTCTCCAAATTGTGCTCCGATAGAGATCTAGACCCACGAATGTGTGGGGTCCTGGGGTTGCTTAGTTTCCTTCAGGAGCTGTTGGATAAGTGCAGGTCCCCATCCACGCTTCAAGTCTATGTGGCAGCCGTTGCAGCGTTCGCTGAGTCGACGTGCGGCCAGTCAATAGGAAGGAACGAGCTCGTCATTCGCTTCCTTAGAGGAGCTAGACGGATGAACCCCCCGCGACCCCCCTCGGTTCCCATCTGGGATCTTTCACTGGTCCTAGAGGCCCTGAAAGCTTTCCCCTTTGAACCGCTAGACTCCGTGGACCTAAAGTACCTCTCGCTCAAAACCGTTTTTCTGACAGCTCTGTCATCAGTTAAACGTGTGGGGGATTTACATGCGCTATCTGTTAGTGCTGCGTGTCTTGAGTTCGGGCCAAATGACTCTAAAGTCATCCTCAAGCCAAGACATGGTTATGTCCCTAAAATATTGGGCACCCCATTCAGAGCGCAGGTCATTTCTCTCTCGGCTCTGCCTGCATCCGACAATGAGGGTGATGTGAATCTCCTCTGCCCCGTCAGGGCGCTCAGGATTTACATTACACGCTCCGCCTCTTTCAGGCGTCGGAACAGCTCTTTGTCTCGTTTGGTGGGCGCACCAAGGGTCTTGCCGCCGCCAAACAGAGCCTGTCCAGATGGATAGTGGACGCTATCAGATCTGCTTATATGTCTAAAGGTCTGCAATGCCCTTTGGGCGTTAGGGCGCATTCCACCAGAGGCGTGGCCTCGTCGTGGGCTTGGTCCAGCGGAATTTCCATTCATGACATTTGTGAGGCGGCAGGCTGGGCCTCTCCGTCCACATTTGTTAGGTTTTATAACCTGGAAGTTCCCGCCTTGCAGGCTAGACTTCTGTCAGTGTGAGCAGTGTGTTGTCCTGCCCAGATTATCATGCGCGGACTTCCCTCACGCGACGTTAGCTCTCCTGGTTGAGCTGCACTATAGGTTGAACAGTTATGGACTGGCGATGGCGCTCTGTATACCCTATATGTGCTTATAACATGTGCTGGGCCGCATTGCTGGCCACCTGTTTCCCACTTATCTATGTTCCCCGGGAATCCCTGGGACTCATGAAGTGGAGGCTGGGCGCGCACGGCGTTGACAATGGGCTCCCGTAGCGTAAGCTAGCTTACGCAATACGAGAGAACCTCTCGTAAGAGAACGATACTCCTTTACTAACGTAACCTCGGTTCTCTCTAGAAGAGGGAACGAGTATTGCGTAACCTGACCGTGCAGGCGCCACGAGCGTCTTATCGCTTCAGCTGATGAAACCAGTGAGACAACCTACGAGCCTGGCTTTTATACGCTAAGCCACCCCCATTTTGGCGGGCTATGACGCGTAAGGGCGCAAAGCGCCCTCATTGGATGTGACGCCACTCGCGCGAGGCTCAGTGGTAGGTTGCAGCAGTTGCCGCAGGGCAACCAATGAGCACGCGATATGGCCTGCTCTAGGTCTGCTAGCTGCTGCACTGCGTTGACAATAGATACAAAATTAAGGATAATTTTTTGGCTTCAATATCTCGAGCAAAGATGACTTTACACGTAGCGTAAGTCTTCTAGAGAGAACAGAGGTTACGTGAGTAACCGAGTATCGTTTTCCGTTTCAGAATAGGAGGTATGTCCAACCTGAGATAGCAGAGTAAGTCAAGCCCGTTTCTGAAAGAGAGGTAACTTATACTCAGAGTCAGTTACCATGGTAACTTACTCGTGAACCTAACCTGGTCGGGAGCAGGTTTTTGTATGTAAACCCAGCTCTCACACTCTTTCTGAGAGTTTTTGTGTTGTTTCCTGGACACAAACTCATGAGATTCATCAAAGAGAAGTTTCACAGGATTGCAGGACAGTGGTGGAGAAATCGGTTTAAATTAGGCTAATCTGATAAATGACATTGATTTGATACCATCTTGCTGTGTCCTCTGAAATTAACCTAATAATTAGATTTTCCTTTAGGATTTCCAGTGTGGTTGGATGCATTGATGACATGCATATTCCCATAATCGCACCTTCCGAAAAATTAAACAGATTACTGTATGGAATGAAAGGATAGTCTGAGATATATGCTTTAACCACAACAGCTGTTAAATACACACTAATTATTCACAATATATTTGGTCATCTTTATTTCCTACAAATACAAAAGCAACAGTTATTCTTTTTCCTGTTGGATTTTAATATTCTTTCAATATTGTGTATCTCCTCTTCATCTATCAGTGATGGTGCATGTCCAGCCTATGCCGTCTTGCTGTTGGCCCAGTAGAAGTCAAATGTTAATTTCATTAGCCTATTTAAAAAAATGTAACAGGTTGGATTAGAGACCATTTAATTATGTGAAAGAGCATTATACTATGTGGAAACAGCCGCTGCACATTGAAATAGACACTGAATTATATTTATTTAATATGTCAAAAGTCATGTAGCCTACAGCCATGAAAATTTTATGGTTAAAGATTTAACTGATTGAATTATGAATTTACTGTTCATTTATAGTTGCTGCCACATTTTATTTATTTTTTTGCCTGTGGGATACCATGAAAATGAGTTTTAATTCAATAACTTACCTTTCTGTCAGTTTTCACCTGATAATATAACAGTGAATAAGAATTATACTTATTTATATTTTTGTATTGACTCTTTTATTTTTTGATTTTGTTGGGTGCGGTTGCCATGGTGAATCGTAATTTCGAAGCTCCATTGATCATGGCTTTTCATAGTCGTGGTGCACGTGCTTAACTCAGAGTCAACCTACTCATAGTTGATTGAACTAGCTCAATTCAGCTGTTCTGAAACCAAAAACTCAAGGTGACGATACACAGGGCCACTTTTTGAGCAATGTTGCTGGGCAATCTTGCCGAGCGATTGTTGCTTGGGCACTTTCCCATTTAAAATGGACAATAAATTTATATCTGAATAATTTAGATCGGTCGTGGGCCCTGTGTCTCATCTGGTTGCCCGTTAACGGCAACATTGCCCTGCAACATTGCTCAAAAAGTTGCCCTGTGTATCATCACCTTCAGAGTTTCCCATCTCAGGGTAAGTAAACTCAGAGTTCAAGTTTTAACTCAGAGTTGGTTGAACCTCCTTATTATAAACAGGCCTCAGGTGTCATACCCTCCTAATGAAGTAAAAATAAATAAATAAATAAATAAAAGCTAAATCTTTTTCAGTCAAAAATGAATAAAGTGCACCAAAGTATCAAGATATCAATACAGGAACAACATGAGGTTGGCAAACACGCAAATCACTGTATTTCCTTTTTATTGTGTGTTTTACTTTAACATAGTCT
Source organism: Siphateles boraxobius (assembly GCF_051911475.1). Lineage (NCBI taxonomy): Eukaryota > Metazoa > Chordata > Actinopteri > Cypriniformes > Leuciscidae > Siphateles > Siphateles boraxobius. The sequence continues at coordinate 15,167,197 of NW_027509192.1, read as the reverse complement.
ATGACACTCGCGCACATGCATTTAACAATGAAATTGAATAGAATTGAACTATAAAACAAACTAGACATTCGATCATCAAAGGCTTTGGAAAGAGAACATTCCATGCATTCTTAAAGGCCAGAAAGTCCAAGACCTCTGCATGATCAACTCTTGATCCAATAAAACAAAGTCTCAGATATTTAAAGATTGCAAATCACTCATAACAGTCGATTGAACGGTGTTAACAGTTTGACAGATTAAATAGAAATTGAAAACAGCATCCTAAACCAAGCATTCAACATTTGGCAACCATGATAAAAAAAAAGTTTATACAAAAAAAAAAGTTTTAACACTACAGTTGCTTACTGTCAAAATAATGCACATATTGCACCATACAATTACGAAAAATAAGAAAATTTGTATATGAACAAAAAAAGATTTTTTGCCATTTTTTGTGTGTGTTTTGTGATCCCTGTGGCATCAACCAGGTCAAAAGGTTTAAATGAAAACATTTCCATTCAAACATTCAGATGGTATTTTACCATGTGTCCTCATATCATTATAGTTATTATCAAACCTCAAATATCATTTGTACATGAAATAATGATACACAATTTCTGTACACACATTAAAGCACCAAAAAAGAAGAAAACCCATTAGAATTGAATAAGCCTTGTAAGAAATAAGCAACTCTATTATGACAAAAAGGCTGATTAACAGCCTGAATCTCTCCGGCCTGTGTTTACAATATTTATGTGTATTATAAGACATATGAGAGTCTTCTCATATTATCTATAATATTACAATTTTCATGCTAAAATGTCACCATCACAATACATATATATATATATATATATATATATATATATATATATATATATATATATATATTTTATTTTTTTACAAATATCTAAAAACAAATTAAAATTCAACTATTTTAAAAAGAGTGATTAAATTCCCAGGATATAATTATTATATCATGGATAGTCTGTGGTCCTATAATACAAAAAAGAAAGAAAAGAAATACAGGCAGTAAAAAAAATAAAAAAAATAAAAAGACAAATATTGCAATAAATCCCTGAGGATTTTTTAGGGAAAAAGGCTAAATGTGTTATCCACATTTTCATGTTTCAAAATATGTTGCAGGTGTTCTGGCAGTATTTCGTATTTTCTTTATCCATTGTCCTTATTAAACATCTTCCTATTCCACAATCTGGTCGGTTTAGATCTCTAAAAAGTCTTCTCTCACGTACCCTTTCTGTAAAACACAAGCAGAAAACACCACAGGAGTGAGTGACGCTTTGAATCCAAACAGGCACATAGTTACCAGGTAGCAACTCTGGCTACCATCCCAGATTTCATTTTAGAAGAAAGAACATGTCTTGTTTTTGTTTTTTTCACCCGTGTCATTCTATGGTGTGTTTGGACATGTCACGAGGAAATCACCTGAAATCCCCATTTCAGGTGTGGCTGAACCTCTACCTTCCATATCAAACACAAGTGTATTTGTGTTTTTAGGAAAAAAAAGCAACTCCAATTTGACCGTTTAAATAAGCGGGGTGCCTTTGATTATTTAGTATGATAGGTGTTCGTTTGTGTGAATGTATGTGTGCATGTTGCTTTTTAAACAGTCTTCAGATTACTGGAAAATGTCTAGAGGGCAGGGCGGGAATGACAGCAACTGTGATGTACAACTGTACTAGTACGTAACGCGCTAAACGCAAACAGAAACGGACACATTCTGTGGGTGGGTCTTTATAAGCAGACTGAAACGGATAGAAATACTTAAAAGTTACAATTTTGTCAAGTAAATGTGAGTAGGGCTTACTTTGTAAGTCACTCCAGGCATTGTGAGTGGTTTCCAGGGTGCTGCTATGTGGTTTCTAGGGTGTTCTAAGTGGTCGGTAGGGTATTGCTGACTGGCCCACATTAAAAACGTTCACTGCCATGTCTATAATGTTCTACTCTCTATATATGGCTTGTGTCGCTCTTTCAATGTAAATCGATGGCATTTTTCCATCACTTTTCAAAAATTATAAGTTCGATCATTTAGACAAGTGTGGGTTTGTCAAACTGCATGATTCGAGTCATTCATGACTAAAGCATAAATGTTGTGGAAGCAGTTGTGCACCAAAGTTTAATACTTAGACTGTGTCCAAAATCACCCCATAAACCCTTTAAATGGGGCACTATTTGAGGGAACAGCCATTTGTAGTGGTGTCTGAAACCATAGTGGACGTTACTCAGTCAATCCCACAATGCACCACAATAACGAGTGTAAAACCGATGGACACTCAACGGCTAGAGAATACCCATAAAACACTGTGAGAGTCACGTGCTGAATTAATTCCCGCGTCTGACCAAAAGATTGCGTCCGCAGCTGAATCATCATCCATCCATCCTTTTTCCCAACTGCTGGTCCAATGTGGCTACAGCATAATATCATACAAGTATAAATACCTTTATAATTGGTTATTAAAATTTAATTTAATTACGATTTATTGATAATTTCCATGCCCGAGTTCAAGATAAATCTTTTTAGCACTACTGGAGCTGCCAATTTGCGAAGATCCAAATAATTTTTAAACAGCAAGTACGAACTATGCAAAACGGATACCCTTCAAGACTCAGTGTCCGAATAATGTAGGGAACAGTGAATGAGGGTATAGGGAGTGATTCCAGAAACAGCTTTAATGTTTTGCTTGAAAATATAGGAGAGGTATTGGACTTTATACTGACACCTACTGGTGTGGATGAATCATACAAAACCAACCCTTTTATAAATACAAATACCCATGTAGAAATGTTTTTTTCTGGCGTATTTGTCGTCCTGATTTAAGAGAGATTAAGAGTGCACCACCAAGTCTCTATGATAGTCTGGTCTGTAGATATGGCTCAAGTTGCTTTTTCAGTGTAAATAGATGGGATTTTCACACATTTTCAAAAATCGTAGACAAAGAGAATGATTTGTCACATGATTTGTGTGGGAACAATTATGCACTAAAGTTTAATATTTAGTGTTCTACTTGAAAATACAACAGTTATCTTGTACTTTATACTGACACCTACTGGTGTGGATGAATCAGTTCACAATACCATTGTAGAAATGAAATACTCAATAGATTGCAGAATTGTCCATCCCCCTTTTTCAGCAGTGTTGGTTCCTGAAGTTTTTTTTTCATTCATTTTAAAATGGTCATTGTTAAAGAGTTATAAGCCATGAACCAAACCAATTGGCTTGAGGTGAATCACAATACTACAAACTTTGATTTGAAGCAAAAAAATAAAAATAAAATCGGACAAAAAGACAAAGATACAAGACTGTATTTAACTGCTTTAGATAAGGAAAGAACTACAATCCCATGAAGCAAACAGCATAATCAAATTAAAAACGATGGAGAAAACAACTCATTTACAAAGGTTGGCTATACTGTATGTAAACAAACTATATATTTTAAGTTTATTGCAAAATACTTATGTATATATAAACATTTAAATATTTTGAGAGTGTAGAGAGATCGACTTAATTACATATTTGCAGTGCTTCGTGGGAGTGTTCGGAGATAAAGCGCTATTTATTTCGACTCTGATTGGTGTAATTTTATGTACAGCATAATGGATAATGTAGTTTTTCACCAGGAATTCCACTCTTAAACACGACTATTTTAAAAATAAGCTGAAATCCATAACAACATCGTAGCTCACAGTAGGTCTGTCTAGTAAAAGTTATTGCTCAACATCAATTTCCTTTTAGAGAAAATGTATGAATATGTATGAATCATGTGAGTGTACAATGTTTTTTAAAAAGAAAAACTCAACCCAAAAATATGATCATAACACTTACATTTTTGAAATCTTTGTGTAGTTTCTTGTACTGGAACATGTTGCTTAGCACTGTCGCTGCTGCTTTGGAAGCTTGCAGTTTGCCAGGACTGGGTGAAAATTTAAATTGCAACGTTAGTATGGAAGTAATATAATTTTGAGAAATTGTTGTATAGTCGGATGACTTTTAGTTTTACCTGCTGTCATAGTTGGTCTTGATGCCCACCAGTTTGGTCAGACCATCGAAGAAGGATATGTCCCGTGCCGCCACCATGCTGCTGGTCACCAGGTTGTTGAGGGCTCCACAGATGTTCACCACCACGTCATCTGACGGGGTCTTCTGGCGACCGTCGCAGGGTAGTTTGTCAAGCAAGGGATTTACCACCTTAGTAGCTAAAGTGAAAGAAATTGAGCAATGAGCTTCTATAATGCTACAGATGTGTGACTGACTGGCTAGAGAAGGAAGCCTCACCCATATCGTTCTTGTCCTTGGCATGACGAGAGAGGTTTCTGAGGAAGCCGGTGAGAGTACGGAGCTCTATATCTTTGTCGGTCTTTAAGAGATCCAGAATGACAGGCAACATCCTATACTGCTCTAACGCCACATGGCTCATGATGGATGCCCACTGAGATATAAAAAAGAAAAAGAGAAGTTTAATAGTTGAAATACATTTACTATAGACGGTTGCTAGACAGTTGCTTATGTGTTCTAAGTACTAGTTAGGATAAGATGTTGTGAATTTGTTGCTAGGCTGTTCTGGGTGGTTTCATGAGCGGTTGCTGTAGTCAGTGTTGGGAAAGTTCACTTTCTACATGAACTAGTTCAAAGTTCAGTTCACAAATTTTAAAATGAACTAGTTCAATTCACAGTTCATACTTAACAATTTTGAACTAGTTCATAGTTCTTTTTTTCCATATGTTGCTGCGAACTATTATTTTTAAAAATTATTGCCACAGCCCATATAGAACAACTACAATTATTTTAATCGGCGGGCAAAGTTTGTACAGAAATGTAAGATTTTTCCCATCCTCACCGACCTTGTCAAAAAAACTCGTTTAAATGATCATACAACGCCTCCTTGCTGCTTTGTCGCCTACATGCTGCTTTTTGTTTTGATGACGCATTCGGCTGTGCGAGACTGGTGGCTGGTGTTGCCAGATTGGGTGTTTTTCCGCTACATATCAAGGCCTGTTTACGGTGTGTTTTAGATGGGTTTTTGCCTGGAAGGCTCTATAGAAATCTGGCACCCTATTGAACGAAGTTAAACTGAGAGTGCTGCAGTTCACACCAGAATGAACGAGTTCACAGTAACATTCATCAGGCAGTAATACAGTACGTTCAGTTCACGTTAGCCCAAAATATGAACGAGTTCAGGCACAACACTGGCTGTAGTGTTGATAATCGAGCCAGTGCTGCGTCGTCACAGCGGTTTATCATTTCCCCGTGTTTTTAAGCCTTGCCAATTTAAACATTCAAGCACAAGACACCGCAAAAGTGTGCACACTTTTTTCCGAAGCACACACGTCTCAGACAGCGCATGAATACTAAATTGAGTTTGCATTCAAGTCTTCTTGCATTGAACGGACAAATTCACTCAAAAATCATGTCGACATGCCCGTCTTGACATGCTACATAGTCGGTTAAATCTTTAGTAAATTTAAACAGTTAAGAAAGACAATGGACGTGTATCAGTATATTCATACTTTGCACGTGACGTCACAAATACTGGCTGGCGGGCAAGAACGTCGTTCTCTAGCAACGAAACCCAGTAAATTAATCAAGGATCTTGCCAGGACGTCGCCAGTTTTAATATACAAAAGTTGGTGTTTTGAGGTGTGAACAACATGCCAGATAGTTGTTGTGCGATTGGATGCACTATTATTCAGCATAATCGGGTTAAGAACGTGCATGTACACGCGCTCATTCCCCGCAAGTGAAAGTAGAAACGGACTGAGTTTTCAGCATCTGTCGCTGCATTAACGCCGCATTCTTTTTTTTGCTGGCTTAATTTTTACTGGCTTAATATTTGTCTTGTGGACCTACATTAATGACAGTAAAAAATTAGAAGAATATTTCTTTTCAAACAAGTTTTTGAAGCTGCTTTTGATTTTCACAGATGGCAGAGTTGTGCTGTTTGTGAACTAAAGACTGTTTTTAGGCCTATATCATTTTAGGGATATTATTAATATTTAGTAATTGTATTGTTTTTAGTGTTATCAGTGTCATTAACATTTTGTTAATATGCTATGGAAACAAAATAGCCTCACTATATAATTGATTGTAGTATTGGAAATTTGCAAGGCTGCAATTCCCCTGGCTGGCCGCTGTTTGTCGCCATTTTGTCAGCGTTTGTTGCCCGCCAGGTATCCATGGTAGTCACGTGACTGCAAAGTGTGGTATGTATTAAAGTGAGAGCAGCCTAATATTCCTGCTGTCTGTATTTTTTTTGTTAAATCAAACAACAAAAGACAAAGACAAAGAAATCACTCACTGCTCTAGACTAAATAGCTTTTGTAACTTTAATAAGGATTGCCATTTAATTAATACACTGAAGATTATATGAAGTATACTTTTACATTTGATTACTTTATTTAATTTCTGAAAACTACTGTTAGATACCTAAATAACCTGAAAAGCAGTTTATTTTATTTGTATCTTTGCTCTATTGTATTTATTTGTGCTGTTGTTTGTAGTTTGATTATTTGTTCTTTATCTTTATTTGACAGTAGTCCTTTTTTTCCCTGAACATTGCACATACCGAACCGTACCGAAAACGGTGACCCTACAACTGTGATAAAAACTGAACCGTGAGTAAGTTGAACCGTTACACCCCTAGATGCCAGGTTAAGATGTTTTGGCTAGAAGCAAAGGCATTTCTAGCAAGTTTCTCACATATTCTGGGTAGCTGGAGCCAGCATAACTGATGATGAGAGGTAAATGTCTTACCCTCTTGTCTCCGGCAGTGATGTTCTGCAGAGCTCCGGCCGCGGCCTCTCGTGTGGTCGAGTTTATCTCACAGCGCTGAAGCACCTGATTGTACACATCCACTATATTAGGGTGCCAGAGCCACTCCATGTCTTTGGGAAGCCGCGAAACTTCTGTAAATGTTCTGAGGCCCTGACTTTGTTTCTGGAAGTAAAAATTAAATATGAGATTAAGCTGTAGTTTTTGAAATAGGAAACAGGAATTTGAAAGCAGCTTCTTCCTTACGTCTTTGGCCTTCTTGCTGTTAGGGGCGAAGCAGCCGATACCTTCTGCTTTTGAAGAGCCCTGACCTCGGCTTGGACCCTCCAAGCGCGCCAGAGCCGCGATGGGAATCTCACTGTACAGCTGAAAGGACAGATTCCTCAACACACACACCGCGTTCTCCACACCCTGAAAGAGGAACACACACATGAGTGGCCATGTAAACACACCATTTGCAAGCAGAGTCAACAACAAAGGCAGAAAGTAAAAGTGTGTGTTACACAATTACCTTCTCTTCCACTTTAGAGTCCATAAAGGATTTCTGAATATAGCCAACCAGAGCATCTATAAGGCCATTGGTCCCTCTCATCTGTTGTCTGGTCTTCTCGTTCACTGAGCTCATGTTCCTGTACAAGGAAGCAGAGGCATATTATATAAAAGTTTGTTTCAACAAAAATCAAAAAGAGGGAAAAAATAAAACAAATGATATATAACACATAATAAATTCTCACTCCATTCCCATGGCTATCTGCCACACCCTGCTTACTACATATATATATATATATATATATATTTAATTTTTTTTAAATACAATTATAGGTAGTCACCTCTCAACTAAAGTATATATCCCCCCCCCCCCCAAAAAAAAATTATATATACATAAATATATGTATATATATATATATATATATATATATATATATATATATATATATATATATAAATATATAATTATTTATTAATTTATTAATTTTCTAAAAATAACGGTCCAAAAAAATTAGCTTTATTTTCTGTAATTAAAAAATAAAAACGGTAAACCTTTATTTTAAGGTGACGTAGTTGTTAATTACTACAATTCCTTACTATAGTAGTAACAGTACATTATACATAATTACAAGTAACTAACCCTAAACCAAACCCTAACTTTATCTCTATAGTAAGTACATGTAGTTAATTAATATTACTTATTTGAGTAAGTACAATGTAACTGTCACCTTAAAATGTAGTGTAACCCAATCCTAAAAAAAAAGAAATTCTTTAAGTCTAAAAAAATAATAACAAAAACACTATTTTTACAATATAACCGTCCTAAAACTAGAATTCGTTTTCTATAATTTAATAAAAATAATAGTCTTAAATATAGGCTTAATTTTCTAAATATAACAGTTTTAAATATATATATATATATATATATATATATATATATATATATATATATATATATATATATATATATATATATATATATATATATATATATATATATATATATATATATATATATTATAACAATGTTCTAAAAATAACAGTCCTAAAAACAGGCTTAATTTACTATATTTTGGGTTGGGTTGTGGATTGAAACATGACTCTTAAGTGTTCTTGTTCTCAGGTTTCCTAGCAGTGATGTGCCTAGAGGGGTTTATAATTCACTGAAGTTTGATGAAGTTCCTATTGGAACAGGAAGTAGTAAAGGGGAACCTAAAAAAGAGTGTGTGTGTGTGTGTGTGTGTGTGTGTGTGTGTGTGTGTGTGTGTGTGTGTGTGTGTGTGTGTGTGTGTGTGTGTGTGTGTGTGTGTGTGTGTGTGTGTGTGTGTGTGTGTGTGTGTGTGTGTGTGTGTGTGTGTGTGTACCTGAGACAGCCAGTGGTGTTGTAGAAGATGTCAGACTCTGAGGGGGTCAGATCAATGATCTCCTTGTGCCCAGTGCCAGAGAGGGGAATCAGAATCTTCTCCGTCAATTCGGGAAGAGCTTCCCGTGCCAACCTTTCTTTCAGGTTCTCCTTAGAGGACAGATTCCACAGAATACCTACAGGGAATGAGAGCAGGAGGGAGACAGATAAAGAGGAAAAGAGCATGGGAAAATGCCATGGGAAATAGATAAGAATTTGATAAGGAAATAAACAAAAGAGAAAAAAGAGGGAAATAAATCAAAAATCACAAATTGAAATTGCATGTAAATGATTTACATCCTCCTTGACTTTCGTTTTGATATCATCCTCCTAACAGCCCCCATGTTTGGTAGTGGTGTTCTCATAGATACATGTTTATTGAGGTTCCTGCAGATCCAGACACGCACAGAGCCGTTAGCGCTGGCATAAACCTGACTCACCAACCTTAGCTACAGTCCGCTCATTCCACGGCACATGTCGAGACATCGCTGAGAGACCGGTCAACGCCATACATATACACATCTAGACTGACTTTGAAAAAAGCTGTTCGAAAGTGACTTCTGTGTGTGAGCTGCGCTTCATACATCGCTACACTATTAGACAATGGACCTTTTTTCCCTGCAAAATTTCTCAAATTAAACTTGTGAATCAGAAGGTTCACCCAAAAACGAAAATGCTGTCATCATTTACTCACCCTCATGTTGTTTCAAACCCGCAAGACATTCGTTCATCTTCGTAACACAAATTAAGGTCTTTTAGAGAATAATATTTGGAGATTAATGTTGGAGATTAATATAAAGAGGTTAATGTTTTTTGTGCAAACCAAGAACTTAATTTTCGGATGAACTATCCCTTTAACTCTCAGCTAATCTACATAAAGTATTTGGTCACACTTTAGATTATCTCTCTCAACTAACTATTTAATATGACTTTTGCCTCAATAAACTCCTAATTACGGCTTATTAATAGTTAGTAAGGTAATTAAGTTTAAGTATTGGGTAGGATTAGGAATGTAGAATATGGTCATGCAGAATAAGGCATTTATATGTGCGTTATAAGTACGAATACACAGCCAAAAACCTAGTAAAATGCATGCAAGCAACTATTGGATCCTAAACTAAAGTTATACAGAGTATTTTTTATGCTGGCCTGTTGTAAAAGAGGATGTGAAACAAAAGACTGATAAATTGAAATAAATCCATGTGCCCAACTTGAACCCATTGTGAAATCTGCATGACGAAATCTTTCGTCCTTAACCGAAATTCCTGATCGCTTGGATTAGTAATAGTCATCCTACTGAAATGACTGGATTTTGCCCACAAAACTTGCCGAATAACAGTAAATTTGACCGCACCTTTAGGCTTCTCGTGGGAAAAGTAAGCTTTGTTGTGCAGCCCAAGAATTCACTTTAAAAGGCACAGGTGAAAACGTTTGCGTCATAGGCTCTGTTTAAATCTTGGTATTAAGATGCGCTGTGGCGATCGGATCACAAGTGGACGACACTAAATACAGGTGTAAACGGGGGCTAAAACGTTTTGAGCTTGTCCACTTTCAACCTCTTCCAGAGGTCGAAAACACATTAGACCTGTTTGCTTTCGTAGTGTAAACATTCATGAGGTCGAATGCGTTCAAACAGCCACAAAAGACCGCCTACTCTCCGTCTACTGACCTAACCCGTAAACATTATAGGAAGCGCTAGCCAGACGGGGTCTCTGTGCGCATTCATATGTACCTTTTGCAAGCTTATTTTGTACATTAGATCAAAAGATCTGTAAAAACCCATACATTTACACACCCACATCCCTTCCCTTGAAGAAATCAGGACAGAAGTGGTTGAAAGTGGACAAAAGAAACGGATTTAAACACCAGGTGTAAACGGGTATGTGTCTCCCTCGTCTACTTGTGATCAAATCAACCAAAACGGACCAGGTCCGTTTAATACCAGGTGTAAACAAGGCCATAATAATGAAAAACACGTGTTCCAATGGCGTTTATAATGGAAGTTAATTGAACTAGAACAACATGAGTGAAACGCCCACCTGTGATGTTCTTGCGGAGTTCATCGTCGTCGTCTTTTAGGGCCAGTATGAGATTGGGGATCCCTTTGGCTTCAATAAGGGCCACTTTGTTCTCCATGCTCTCATAGATGAGGTTTCTGGTGGCGCCGGTCGCGTAGCGCTGAACGTCTTGGCTCTCACTGTTGAACAGCTCCACCAGGAGAGGAATGCCCTTCATCTGGTTCACCTGAAAGAAACACAGACGTTCTACTCAAATCTACTCAAAGACACATTTACAGATTTCAGTTGAATGTTTCTTCAGATGAAAAGCAACTGCATACCACTTTCTTTGCTTCCTTATCATGGTAACACTCATGTTGGATGTAGGCAGCTCCCAACACCTGAAGGTTATGATCGGACTCTTCAAGATAGCTGATGGCAGTAGGCATGTCCAAGTCGTTGAGTCTATACAAAAAAATGGAACATTAATTAAGCAAATTTGTCCTGTAAAGATGATGATATTGCTTAGCTGTATATGGTCATACAGTAGGTTTGCTTCAAGGACTTTTCAATTTTACCCAGCTAACAGGGAAGTTTCTCAGAACTGTAGCTAACGTTCTGGCAAGGTTCTCTTAAAGATATGAACCAATGTTTTTCCAGTAACGATAATAGAATATTTGTTCAAAGATATCTGGTCTTTGAATAAACATGATTTAAACATCGTTCATTGAGTGGTTTTTTTTTTTTCTGAAATGTTTTCGTTGGAATTTTTGTTACTTCTTGTTTCAGAATGTTCAGAACATTATAAAGTAACGTTCCCATTATGTTTGAAGAGTGATAAAATGGAATGTCCCCTTAATGTTCACATTAACAAAAAACAAGAAAAAAATAATACACTTAAAATATTTTTTTGTTCAGACACGTAATAAGAATGGTAGCAAAATGTTCTTAGAACATGTTTTTGTTAGCATGTGGATTTAGCAATTAGCTCTGGAGCTTATGTAGGAAATTTGGGTTTGAATCCGAGTTTCCAAACCATGTTCCTAATTCTTCTACCCATAATTTCCTCAACGCTCTTCTCAATGTTTCCAAATATTGTTAAAACAAAAACTAGTACTACTTCCATTTTAAGAGTCAGGATTATTTGAAAATAATTTTAGTTCCTCTACGTGTGTTAGTGTGTGCTTGGTGCATGTCGCTGGAGTGCTAGGAAGTGTGTGTGTTTTTTCCCAGGGTGTGTGAAGTATGAGGTGGCTGGACTGGTTTGGGTGTGCCTGCACAACAGACTCGCTCTTCACTTTTTACACACATATAAGCAGGGCTGGGCAACATCAAACACACACACACACACACACACACACACACACACACACACACACACACACACACATGGTGTTACAAGGACAGATAAGCTAATTGTGGGTGTACTCAGGCTGTTAAAGCAAAGTATGAATCATTTCTTGCTACAAAGGTCAGTGCTGCACTCACTGTGGGTAATCACTGTTAGCCATACTTGCACACCTAGCTAAGTATTTTAACGAGAATAGCTAACAGGCTAATTAGGAAACAGTAAAATGCAGTGTTTGTTGTAAAACATAGTGTGGATCGACTATAGCTATGGTATATAATTTAGGAAATTTTTGACCGACAGTAATAACGAAGCGTTTGGTTAGACATGTAATTTGTGGTTGGTCACATGTTATTTGTGAATTTTAAGCAATTAGGCCTACTTTAAGTGGTGTTTTACTCTAGTGGGCCTTTACGCTAATGGTGCTAGCATACTACTTTTGCTTACATCTTTAAAGTAATTTAAAAGACAATTTCCTCATATTTTGATACCAGAGACCCTTAGTTAATAGGCATTGCTATTAAATGAGCAGTATATCCAACATTTTATCTTATCTGGAGTGTGTGTGTGTGCATATATATATATATATGCTAACATGATTTTTATTTTAAATAATCCAGTAAATGAAATTCTTGAGTTTTTTTTAAATGACTTTTTCAAATTACTTTAATTAGATTATGTTCTCATTTTGATTTTGTAATCATTAACTTGATGGACACAAACCAAAAGATAAGATTGTTCATAATGAAGTCTGGTGTTAGCACACAAACTTTATGATTTTATTGTTTTGAGAGGTTTTTTTTTTCACTCAGTTGTTACAGAAGGCTTTATGTAACAACTGATTGAAAAAAAAAAACCTCAAAACTATAAAATCATTCAACATCATTCTACATTAAATTCGGCAAGCTTAGACGGTGCTTGGCAACTGTAAAAAAATTATCTCTGCTTTGCATTGTGCCTGACAACAACCCATTAAATTCTGAATAGAACCCAAATTCATCCTATCCGTTTTCTAAATACATGTTATTGATCTTATTGTGAATATATGTTTCATTTTCTAAATACTGTAATTTTGAATAAAAATGTTGTAACACGATCTTCCTGTTATTCAACAGACTTCTTTCTGGTGACATAACCATTTTATCCGCTTAGCTCCAACACTTTCTTACAATTGACTGCAAGCTTGCATTCAGATCTGCCTCGTTTCAATCAACAACTGAAAGATTGAACCACGTCCCGGACTACTTTTTTTTTCTCTCAAGATAAACCATTTTACTCAGATGTACGTCAACACATTGAAGAGAAAATTTGTCGCTACTTGCTTCTATAAATTCTTCCTTGCCTTGACTTGTTTAGGATGTTTCGCTATTTCGCTAGTTTCGATATTTTCACACACCTAAGGTATGTGTTCTTACCCGCTTAGATTGCCCATGCTTCCTGTGAAATCCATGCCATCGAACACATCCTTGCCTCTCCCAACACTATGCATACTCCTTACGGAGCCGGCACGCGACAGCCTTCCCTGCTGGACCAGTGCCATGTTGCCCTGTGAGCCATTGAATCCTCCACTTCCGTACATGCCGGATGATGAGGAATTGGATGTGCGACTCATTTGCCGATTGTTGATTCGGCTGATGGTGCGGTGGGCGGGGCCTTTGTAGGACTGCCGGCTGACGTAGACCTCCTGGTCCATGCCTCCTCCACCGCTAGAGGCGAGCGTCCCGCTGAGGGTGCGTTTCATGACCGGTAGCGTCATGGAGCTGACCTGTTGGGGTCCGCTTTCAAATCTGTTCACTCTAGAGGTGGAATACATGGACTGTTGGCGTGGGAAGGTTTTGGCAGCAAACCCATTGCTCACGGGAGCCTGTTTTGTATAAGTGGCTTCACGTTCGGAAACTACGCTGTCGTCGCTGTCATCCTGTGCTGCCCAAGAAGAAGTAAGATGGCGTGGTACAGATGCAACACGCATGGAATGCATCGACATCGTCTCCGGGTCGCCCCCCATTCGGCTGAAGGAACGAGTCATTGAGCCGACCTGCTGCAGTTGAACTGGGCCACCGCCAGTTTGGAAACCGCCAGATGGGAATCCGCCAGATTGGAATCCGCCAGATTGGAATCCGCCAGATTGGAATCCGCCAGATTGGTAACCGCCGCCCACAACCTCTTCCTTGTAATATGCCCCGTCTCCGCCACCTCCTCCTCCTGCTGTGTAACTCATTTTGGTTCTTGGGGCAAAATCAATGGCAGAGCGGGATGAGAAACCACCACTAGAGTACTGGGATGGACGCTGGGCCTAGTAGAAACAAGAAAATGTTGAATATTGAATTACTATAACGATATCAACTATAGCTATCGACTGATTAAAATGTTATTGAATTACATATGTTGATTAATTAATCAATACAAATTATATTAAAGGGTTGGTTCACCCAAAAATTAACTACCACTTTCAATTCCCAGAAAGGTAGTAAAGATATCAATAAAAAATTCCATGTGACAAAAGGGGTTTAACCTAAATTTTATGAGCTCTTAAAGCATAGTCCTTAACGTCTATTGCGGTCTCAAAATTCTGGCCAGTTGATAATATGTAGAATATCAAAATCAGCTGCAGTTGGTAGATCCTTTTCCTATTAAGCACTTTGGAAGTCTTCTTAGCATTGTTCGAGAAACAGACACACTCTGTCAGTTTAAATCTAGACTAAAAACACATCTCTTTGACCTGGCATACACATAGAACATTATACTATTACTCAAATCATGTAAAATGATTATTAGGCTGGATAAATTAGGTCTGGGACTGGGAACACTTCCCATAACACCTAATGTACTCATTACATCATAAGAAGAATGGCATCTACGCTAATATTAGTCTTTCGGTTTATCCTGAGGTTTACCGTAGTTAGCCGTATCCGGGCCGTATTCGGATCAGATGGTGGACCTGTGCCTAAACAAGACACTTAGCACTTATGGCGACCGTGTCAACTAGACTATCCCCTGCGAAGGCCTCATCGACATGACAAAAGTTATTTACTCTGTAGAGATAAAACATTATCAAAATGTTTCCCGTTCACACGGATCCGCATAAACGACTAAAAACGCTGTATTATGCAGGCCAGACAAGTAATTGGCAATGTCATTTTGTAAAGAAAGACTACGCGCCCACGCATGCCTTTAGACTAAACACATTATACCCATGTGCATGCCGTCACCGCATTCACGTTTGTGGAGTTTAAACAGGGATGATAAAGGTATCGCTTTCAAATCTCGTTTTCAAAAACGTGAACTTACTTAAACTGGACAATGACTTTCTTCTAGAGCTGCTGTAAAGCCAAAACAATCTTTGTTGCATTCATTTCCTATTATCACTGTAAAGCTGCTTTGAAGCGATCTTGATTGTAAAAAACGCTATATAAACTAAGGTGACGTGACTTGAAATTGGTAGATGTGTAACCTGTCAATGGAGGAATGTCTTGTTTGAATAGCAGCAAGAGTGTTTTACAAAACAACATGATAGTTTTTAAAGACACCTAATATAAAGTGTGACTGTGACCCATAGGCCTAAATTTAATGCATTTTTAATTAAATAAATTGACAGCCCAAATTTAAACATAGTATTACTCAATAAGAAAATAACTGAAAGTGACGCTTAGAGATTTGTAAGCTGGTGACTTTTCATATGAGGTTGTTGAGTAGAGCTGGCCTGTGAGATATCACACCTAACTAACACAATCTCCATTACTCATTTTCACTATTTGGACAAGATGCACGTCCATGCAGTCACACAAAAAATATTTCTTTAACTTAGCTCGATGTGTGTTATGTCTTTCAAACAAGCAGACAACAATAAAATATTTACATTTATAAGTGGGAGGAATCTTACCATCATTGGTTTGCTGGAGGAATAGGATTTGGAGCTGAAATTTGGGGTGAAGTTTTGGCTCATTGTTGAAAATTTTGTCATGGTTGAATAATCCCCAGACTCTAAGAGAAGAAAAATACAGAGAATTAATAGAAATGTTCATCGCAATGGGGATTTTTTGACGGTGACAAACATAATGGACTAGTTATCCTCCCAGTGAACTTTCACAATGTGTTATCAGATTCTACAAGTTTCTGAACACAAGCGTCACACATAGCAGCTCAGCTATAGTGTATTTTAATCAAGAAAATAAAACTCATGATCTTAACTTACCATTAAATTACCCAGTTGGTGTAGACTGAAGCTATTACAACCAGCTAAAATTAAACCACAGATCCTCATTCTAAAAAAGATTGCATTCTTGCACTTCTCTAAATGGTTTGACACTTATTTTCCTTTAGTTAAAAAAAAAACATTTTCTCCAAAACAATATGACCAATTAACATTGACAAAGAGAATCCGCTAGATTCAAATAATGAAAAGCTTTTGTTTCATAAAATTATTAACCATTCACACAACAAAGCTATTGTAAGCATTGAGTATTGTAAATATGCACACTTTAATAAAACAATTAAACAAATAACTTTGTTGTTTTGTTTCACTTTAACCATGTTTATGATGCATTTGTACGCAAGTTTGTACACAAACATGCATTTTTTTCTTTGATGGAACTTAAATGCGTCTTGATTCACTTTAGTCATGTTTACGATAGCTTTGTATGAAAGTGTTTTTATGTAAACATGCATGTTGTTCTTTCATTGAACAGTTAAACAAACACATTGGTTGTTTTGTTTAAATTAAGTAATGTTTACGACAGCTTTTTGCACGCAAGTTTGTATGTAAACATGCATGTCTGCTCCAAGTAATTAAACAACTTTGTTTTGTTTCATGTTTTTGATAGCAATGTGCATAAGTGTGTACGTCTACTTTGAAAACTTGCACAATACTTCTTTGATAGTTTGTTTGTTTGCTTCCTTGTTGTCAGGTTTATGACACCATTGTATGTACGTTTGCATGTCTTGTTTGAATGGATAGCATAACAGTCTGTGTATATTGTTAGCAGTGGGAAATAAGTTACAGACGTTCAAATGTAAAGCCGAAGATTCACGCCCCGTAAAGACATCAAGTCTGTAACTTTACAGCTGAGTCAGTGTGCTCAGCATATGCCCTTGATGACACTGCAAGTACAATGTGAGGCGAACATGTAGAGTTGCAAAATACCACAGTGCAAGTTTACAACAAACATTTTTTGTTCTGGCTCAGCAACAGATGGGGTTGCATATGGGCATGCACGTACACGAGTTTGAGAACGCGAATTTGGGAGTGGTATAAGCGCTTGATGATTGAATAAGTGTAGAGTGAGTTGTAGACAACAGCAGCAGAATAGACAGAACCGGTCTGATGAATGGGACACTCCCGATGTCCCTACCCAAAAAACACACACCCTTTTCCCGGCCTCGCCCTGCCCTAGTGCATCGCATAGCTGAATTAAACACAAATAACTATACTAAGTTCTGTACACCAGAAGTCACATTTTAATGTTCAAAATGCATTGTTTTAAAACAATCCACTTGACCTACATCTATAAAACAAATTTGTTTCTCTCAAACTCGTAGCATATGCTTGGTATTCGCCATTGTCAGATCTAGTTCTGACATTCTCAAGACGTCCTCCAGGAAGCCTTGGGCCAGTAACAGGAATATGCAAGGCTGTTCGAACTTGTCAAAATGCAGGTACCTCATAAACCAGGGGTCCGCTGGTTAATGTATCCTCTGAGCACCAGAGCTTAAACCCTGAACATAGCAGCGGCAGACCTTCATAAATTCAGGAATTCAACCACTTTTTGTCCTAACCACTTAAATCAACCACAAATTCTTATGCGTTTGAGTGAATTCAATGGATGGTATACACACAACTGTGTAATGAAGTTTGGGTGTATTTACAATCATATAGTTTCACTAAGTTTGTAGACTGAAACAAAGAGTTCGGCTTTCTACATTGAGAAAGCAAAACCCTCAGGTTAAATTCTTTGGCTTTTCCGTCATGCCAATTGATATTCACGGTATTATGATTGACGGCACCAAATAACCTCCCTTTTGTGCGATGCTAAGCACTTTTTTGTTTAGCGTGGGTTGGGATTTTTCAAAGGAGAGCTTTGAAACTTTCACTCTCACTTCAGTCGTGTAACAGGAACTGAGATTACACTTGAACCTTGCTCAACTCGCCCCTGTAAATTATTCACACCAGACCAGAAGTATTGTATTTCGGTTTGCTCTGCAAGTGCCAGTTCTTTGTCCTTTTTGTAAAAACCTTTGCTTATATCCATTCTAATTGATGCAGAAAAAAAAAATCATGAATTGAAAACTCTCCCACCCTATTTTATCCCCTTCATTTTAATCGCCATGTTCAAGAACAATGGTGAAAACTAAATCTACCACGCCTGATGTGAACGAACCACCATTTATGACACTGCTTTTTATCATCATCTGAAACATGGTATCCAACATTCACCTTAGTTTAGCTTAAAGGTACATTCAACTTAGTCATGACATACATTATGTACAAATGCCACGTGATGTTTTGTCTTAGTGTATTATATCCAAATAACAGAAATCATGTGACCACAGTTTTGCAACAGGCAGTTTTGTCTCATAAATAATTAATGTTCTGCATACACAGTAAAAATAAGTTGCTGCCTTAAATTTTTAAGCACAATCAACTTGGATGTTTAAGTCATTTCAAATTAAATTACACTAAAATGACTTTGACTCTGACTGAGTTGAATCTTTAAAAGTTGAATCGTAAAATGGTTATGAATTGCTTTACAAGCAAAGTAAAGACATGTGCTGTCATAACTTATTGATCATATTGATAGATAGATCAGCCTGTTCCTGTGAATAATAATGCATTTGCTTTTGAAATCAAATAAAAAAAACTTTTACCACAAATTACTAAAGATGAAATTCAACTCCAGATCATTGTTAAATGAAACCCCATACTGTATAAAAGCACAGCACAAAGTCAGATGATGAGCAGATTAATAATTCAAAGGCTGTTGTGTTATTGTAGCTGTATTACAATGAGATCAAAGCGCGCGGGGACACACCTGAGGCTGCGTATTGTGACGAGGATCCGTTCTGGCGCGGGAGCGTGGACTTCTCCCTCAGTCTCATGGTCACCTGCTGGTGCACGCGCTTAAATCTCGCCTCATCCTTTGCTTGAGACCCGCCGTGCGCGAGCTCGTTTTCGGACGGGACCGCGTAAGTACTGACGTTCGAATTGGGCTGCAACGCCGACAGAAAGACGTTCTCCGTGGTCATGCTCACACTCATTGCGAAGCGACGATGGTGCCGAGCTGAAAAGTTACAGTCCCACCAGAGAGAGTGGAAAAAGATAGATCCCCGCAATAAAGTATAGTCTCCGATTAGCCAGCTTGTGTTTCTCTGCGCTGATGCTGGAACTGTGAGGCGACACACTACTGACGTTTGTTCTGAACTCTGAGGCTTTTTCGCAGATGGGAGTTAAAGTGGGCGGGGCTTAGGTGAGTCATCGGTTACCTGAGCCAGGTATACTCATGAACGAACAAAATGTAGGCCTACTAGTTGCTATCAACACAATATAGAGAAAAAATTGCCCCAAAATTCAGAAATCTTCTGAATATATCACTGAACATTTATTTAAACATTGTAAATTTCTTACTTATGCTAATTTTTCATCTCTATTTTTAATGTTTATTTTTAATTATAAAAATCTGATATTATTTTAATCTCCAATAGGCTGTTATTTAACAGTTGATATGGTTATTTAATGCTTCGCTAACTAGCAGAAGACACTAGCAGGGTTTAAATCCCAGTTTTGCAGGTGGGGAATGTTGTAACACTGCCACAATACCCCTATTAGAACTATGCTATTCTACTCAATACTTTTGAATAGAAAGTAAATCTGATAGATTTACACAAACTGAGAAAAAGCGTTAGGTTGTGCCCTAATATAGGCTATATATATATATATATATATATATATAGGAGCATAACATGGACTGTACACCACATACTACAATGTATCAGTGTAAAAAAAATATATGATCAATAAGTTATGACAACATATGTTTTTACATTACAAAACTTTTTAAAGTCAGTTTAATGTAATTTAAGTTGAAATGGCTTAAACATCCAAGTACACTTAAGGCAGCAACTTGGTGTAAATGATTATGTTAATAGTGGGCTATATCAATAGGCCTAATTCTTTTCAATTACAGTAAGGAGAATTAGGTTTTTTTTATCATTACAGTATTAAGAAATAAATTATACAAATATGTTTGAATCATGAAAATAATAATAACTATTTTTAGGTTACCTTACAAACATTATTTACATTATAAATTTGAAAAATAGCATGAAAGTAAATAACATGACACGTTTTTTCGCGGATAAAGCATACTTTCATTACAGTTAATACTTAATAGCCTACATTTTAAATTATTTCTTCTAGCATCTTGTCGTCACTGCAACGATAGTTCGAAGAGAACGCGCTCTGACATGCAGGTGACGTATGTCCCCGTTTGAACCAGACTGTTTGAACAGGTTGTTGTTGTTGTATCGTCGCCTAGCAACAAGAGAAGCCGGAAAACGCGGGAGGTCATGCTGTCATGCTTCGATTACGATCATTTTACTTCATCTAAAACGTAACGAGCCTTTTTGCTTTCTATGAAACTCATTGCTCAAGCACTAATATAAACTATTAGATGATAAATTACGATAGGCTACTTTCCAACTAATTTTACCAATGGCATATACTCGATTTAGCTTTAGATTTGAAATAAGATTTAGATTTAACAAAGAAGCTCAATATTATTATTTGCAGTTCTGTTTCATTTAACACAAAAAATAATTTCAAACCTTGAATTATATTTATACTTGGCTTATTTCTTAATGCAGATGGTCATTACAGGAAATTTCATTGAAAATGTCATCATTTGTAAAACAATACGCTTAGTTTGTAACTTTCCTCACAAAGTTATGAAGCCCATCAGTCACTGAGTCACTGTCTGTGATACTAGATTTCTGTTCAGACAGCATTTCCATGCTTGTTCACAAAACTGAATCATGCTATTTCATAGGACAATATATTGAAAACTGAAAACAAATAGAAAGTGTCTGCTTCTATCTTGTACTCACCAATCTTTGTTCTCACCAATCAGCAGGATTTAGTGAATAGTTCCAGTGCTGAGAAAATGTTGTTGGGCTGTATATTTATTGATCGTTCTCACAGTTCGCTTGATAAAATCTGATAGATGTCACAGAGAGACAAGAAGATATAGAATCGGCAGTGACAACGCCCTTATCACGATTAAAACAGCACATGTGTGTGTATAAATGATCACTATTGTGGTTACCAATCCCTTGAATTAAAGGAGGTGTGTGTGATTAGGTGACAGACAGTTGTAGTGGAGAGAAACAGACAAAATGGGTGAGTCTGCAGATGTAGGTGTGATGCAGACGTCAGGCAAGGTGTGAGCAGGGTAAAACAACCTAAAAAATATCGTTTCACAGAAATAAATAATAAAAATAAAACTGGCAGTTGTGGATGCCAGAATAATTCTGTAAAACTGTAATAAAAACGTTGTTTGGCTTAACTTAAAAAAAGTAAGTTGTTGCCTTCAAATTTTGAGTTCATTGAAAGGAGATTGGTTAGATCATCAGAATCTCACAATATTATGTTATCCAAACCACATTATCTAAGTTGATTTGACGAAAGAAAAAAAGTTGTGATAAATAATGAAAATATTTTTTTTTTACTGTGTGGTGGTAAAGAGAAAACCACATGATGAATCAAAGTTAATCACAAGTAGATTTTTTCCACAAACTGATGTAAATACTATGTACAAATGGTGCACACACAAATACTGGGTTGTTTCAACTCATGTGTCAAATATGGACAAACCCAACCGTTGGTTTAGCGGTTTTCACTACATTATTGCTATTTCTTACATCTAAAACGGTACATTTAACAGTACCTCTGTAAAATTACATGAAATGTAAGGTCTATTTAAATTTTCAGCCATATATAACTTACTATTATCCAATTAACAGGTTTTTACAGTCATATTTGTATAGTCCTTTACAGTCAAAATTACAATCATTTTTTTACAGTGCAGGTTAGGCAATGACCAGCAAGATAAACTTATACTAAGCACCAATTTTAAACCTGGCTGACCTTTAAATACCTCAAAATCTGTATTATGTAGTGTGACAAAGCAAACATACATAGAAATCCTTTGTAATATTATAAATGTCTTGACTGTCACTTTTGTTCCATTTAATGCTAAATAAATTTAAAAAACATTCTAATGAGCCCAAAATTTTGACTGGTATAGTAACCAACCAATATAGCAATACCGGTATATTATTCAACTAATTTTCAGTCTGTGAATCACTACTGGCATTTGTTAGTTCGCACATAGAGTGAAATATTTTAATTAAAGTCTTCCAATGCTCATGCCATTATTTAATCATTCTTATAAGTCAATCAGTGTTCATTGAGGTGGCATCCACTGATGATGACAGTGTACAGTAAGTACGGAACTTCTGTGAGTCACTTTGAGAAGTAAAGGTGAATATTTTATAGAGATTTCCTCAGGCCAGGGCAGGTGTCAAAAGTGTCATCCAGCCAAAGACAGAATCACTTGCCCTTCCCTATGAGAAAGCTTTTCTTTTTTTAAAACTTTTGTGCCACCTTAATCCACCTTAGACGTGGAGTCGGACGACTCTCAAATATGAATATGTCCTGTGAAACGTGTACTGTAGATCAATTATGCTAATATAAACTACTGTCACGAAGCGTAAAGACATTATTTGAAATGTATAAACTACTGGTTTAACAAATTGATCATTTGCCATGTGATTCAAATCTAAAATTAAATAGAAGTAACATACCTAATGGTAAAGGTTTCTTTGTAATTTTTAAAACCTTTTCTTCCTTTCTGAGTAAAGGAACTATTATTTTGTTTTGTTGTGTGTGTTTTTTGTTTAATTCTTGCTTTGCTTTGTGTTGTGTTTTGAGTTTTTTTGTTTTCTTTTGCTTTGCTTTGCTTTTATTTTTGTTTTATTGAGTTTTTAAAGGGTTAGTTCGCCCATTTAAGACATGAAGTTGTATGCAATCCTTACCAGCACTATAGTGTATACACACTGACCCACTCTGTAGTCACCCCCCTGGTCCGAGTTCTGACCGCTGGAAGTTTTTGAATGAAGTAATCCCGGCTACTTTCCGGGGCCACAAAACTGTGCGTTTTTACGTGAAAAAAAGATTTGCGTTTCAAAGCTTGATTAATTTAACACAAAAAAAACACGCCGGGCAAAATTCATACCTCAGTTTT
The DNA here is from genome assembly GCF_051911475.1 of Siphateles boraxobius. Lineage (NCBI taxonomy): Eukaryota > Metazoa > Chordata > Actinopteri > Cypriniformes > Leuciscidae > Siphateles > Siphateles boraxobius. The sequence continues at coordinate 15,143,901 of NW_027509192.1, read as the reverse complement.
AATGCGGCACTATTTTCCTTCCGTTTCTATCAATCCGCGCTGCTGTCAATGTCAACAGTGCGCACGTGACGTGTTTTGTTCTTTGTGTGTTTTTTTGCTTTGAGTTTTTGTTTCATTTGCTTTGTTCAGTGTTGTATTGTGTCGTTTCATTTTTGTTTGTTTTTTGTTTTGATTTGATTTGCTTGTGTGTCTGAGTTTTTTGTGTTTTGAGTTTTTGTTTTGTTTCGCTTTGCTTTTTGCTTTGTTGTTGTGTGTTTAGTTTTTTGTATTATCGTTGCTTTGCTTTGTTGTGGGTTTTGTTTTGAGTATTTTGTTTGTTTTGTTTCTCTGTGCTTTCATTTTATTTTATTTTGCTTTGTTATATATGGTTGTTTTTTGTGTTCTGATTTTTTTTGTTTGCTTTGCTTTGTTTAGTTGTGTTGTGTTTTTTATTGTTTTGCTTTTTGTTGTGTTTTATTTTTTTGTTTGTTTTGTTTTGCTTTTGTTTTGTTTGGTTGTGTTTGAAGTTTTTTGTTTGCTTTGCTTTTACTTGTGTCTAGAATTATGTGCTGTGTTTTGTTTTTTGTGTTCTGAGTTTCATTAATTCAATGTTCATTATTTTGGGGGCCTATGACACTGCAATGAATAGTTTCTTCAGTATAACCACAGAATTCCATTGGCATGTGATTATTGTGGTTGCAAAAATCGAAACATTAGATGCTAGATGTTTTTGCATTTTAAAGAGAAAACTCTTTTAAAGTTGTTTAAGTTCAAGAAATCATGGACAACACAAACAAGCTCAAACAATGAATAATAAATAAATCACAATAAAAGCAGATGGTCTATTTGTAGAATTAGGATTCACATGTGCACTGCATTTGCAATTATGATGTATTGATTGAAACGTTTGACAAAGAGTTGTCAGTTTTGCTGTGGAGACTATATTGTATTTGTTTTTACCAAAGACATTGAGCACAGATGATATCTTCTGTCTAGAAGACCAAACACAGAACTACTAGGCCAGAGATCTAGACAGAGATTACCATTTTATGAACTTCACTCAAAAAATTAACTTTAGCCTCTTGTTCAATTTAATTAATTAAAATAAGCAAGAGTAACACAATTGTTTAATATTTTGTCACAACTTAATTTAATTGTTCAACCAACCTAATATAGTTAAAACTGAAGTTTACTTAATTAATTTGTGAGAAAACTACATGAATCATTTTTGTTTACAACTAACTGTGTAAGTGTTATTTTATGTGTTTTTCTGTAAATGGAAAGATGATGTTAGTTAATGGTAATGTTTAATATTCAGTAATGTTAGAAACTTAGAAGACTTTCTGTAATGTTTTTGAATTTTATGGCTACCATTATGCAGAAGAGTGGTGACTTTGGTGGTTTAGTTTAGGGCTCAGGGCGCACAGTGTACTCTATACATGAATTAAACCTCATTTGCAGACCTTATTAAGTAATATACATATTAGTCTGTAAAAACGTGGTTTTAATTAAACTGAACACTAGTAGCTCCTATCATTGGAAATAACTGTAGAATCAAACTAGCCAAAATTATAATGTTGGGGATTTTAGGCAGGGCAAAAATTAAATATAGTCAACCTGACAAAACTTTATCTAGCAGGAATGATTAAATTAAATTAAATTCATACAAAAAGATTACAACAAATAATTTCAAACAAATTAGATTTTGTTGGAACAATCTAATTCATTTTCATGGAAAAGCTTTCCTTAATTTAATTAAGTTCATTCAACAGCTTATTTTTTTGAGTGTTGAATGATGTGAACCGTGTATTAACAATGTGCCATAAAGACAAAAGCAGTAAAGCTACAGTAAACAGACACTTTGAACAGGCTTAGCGACATTTATATGGACTAATTACAAGTGAATATAGAACAAGAACAAGAAAAGTTAGAATGAATTCATCAATTTTGAAAAGTAGTTTAGAAAGTAATCATTTGGAAACTAAGATAAATATTGGCGAGCACAGTTCCGTCAACATTTTATAGTTCCCCATACAAAAACATAAAAAAAACATTATGTAGACAATTAAAACTTCCTAAAACTCAAAAAACATTTTTTTTCTCCAAAGAGATTTATTAGATCATATTAATTATCAACACACACCTAGCAAGGGGCGTTTCATTAGTGATTTAACCTGAAATTAATTCTCAATAACTGCATGTGTTTACTAAGTTTCACTGGGTGTGGTTCTGTTCAAATGCAAATAAAACGCAATGAAAAGACATCACGGTATCATTACATAATAATAATGCTGATGTTAAAAATGTTGAGGCAAAAATTGCCATATCTTTAAATGACAATATTTATCAATAAATAAATTACATAGATGTCATCAGGTTCCATCATTGTGACATGTCGTGGAAAATTATAAGCATATTAATCACAGTGATGAAATAGCATGATCTCAAAGCATGACATATTTTTGGTGAGGGCTTCGATAACATTTGAATGACTCATACTTAGTTATTGTCACTACAGTACGGCATTTGGCACAGTACAGTATAGCATTTCCAGCCAATGACATCCAGAGAACTGGAACAGGGAGTAGACGACGATTGAGACATCAAGTTCACAAAAGAGGTAGCACAGGGAGGGGTTTCCAGAATGGGAAGGGGCGGGGGGTGGGGGGGGGGGGGGGGGGGGGGGTTGAATGTGTGTGTGTGCGTGTGTTTTAAAAATAAAGGTTCCAAAGGGGGTTTTCACAGCGATGCAACCATTTTTTGTTCCCATAAGAACCTTCAGTAAACAGTTCTTAAAAGAAGAACAATTTAAAATTCTAATGGAATGGACACATTCCAAAGGTTCTTCATGAACCATATGCCAATAAAATACCTTTGTTTTCATGTGTAGGCTACAACATCATCCTCATTGGTCCTATTTAATCGAAGTGGATGGGGACCATGAAAAAAATCACACAAAAAAACTATATATTTTTTATGTCTCACTAAACAAATAACGTCATAGGCCTTTGAAAGCCTTCTAAACTGTGCTATATAAAGCTTAACATTTAATTTATCTATTTAGTTTGGCTGCATAGAGTAGGCTTTGATATTGATGCTGGATAATGCTTTTATGTAATATTTACTTTATTCCACAAACAATGGAGTTATGACCGACTGTAATTTAATCCACCTTAAGCTGACCACCCGCCCTGCTTTGCGTTGCAACGCACAGCATTTTCACCACTTGTCCCGCACGTCGCATATTGAGAAAATATCCCGCATTTTCATCAGTATGTTGGTTTTTAATTATCATATTAAGAAAACGTGCATGCGTTCTTTTGCCTTTTTAAGAAGGCATTTTATTTTTTATTTTTGCGCCATAGTTTTTCACCTATATTTAACTGCGCTTCGTCAGAAGTACAAATACAACAGCCGTTTTTTAAATCCTATCCAATGGTTGAAAGGACAGGAGTAAACACGGCCACTAGTGGGTTGTGACGGCGGTCGATCAAAATGTGGAGCGGTGATTCGTTCCATGTGTTTACGGTCAGAAAACAAATGGATAATTCGGTAAATTAAATTTTAAATTTAACAGAATTTATCAACTTGAGCCTGCTGTGGTTGTTTTAATTCACATCCTTTCTAAAAAAAAAAAATGTTTGGTTTAATATATTCTTAATATATTGGACTGTCAATGATCTAAAATCATGTTGGTTTATATTGTATTTATTCAATATTGATTTTGTTGGATTTTAGTTGGACTTGGTCAGACTCAGAATTGTTTCAAAAATAGTTATGTGCATGATGCCTGCTTTTGGCTCAGTGATGTTGAATTTAAATGTCATGTAAAGTAAAGACATGTTATGTTACATTGATTGATTGATTGATTGATTTTATTTGACCACTTAGATATAAAAATATGAAACAGTATGAAACTGTGTCATACATTAAAATAAAATGCATAAGTCAGGGATAACACAATAAAGCCCGAAGACTTATTTCCATTGTGGTCCCTTATAAAGGCAGCGGAAGAGGACAAGTGGCAACAAATCACACATCAATCATTCATCATACATTAAACAAATTCATACATATTTTACAGAAAAAAAAGATCATAAAAATAGACTATGGTATTATAATAACTACAATATACTTCTTATTATACTACTTATACAAAACTACCTATACTTCTTACTGTCTTAAGTGTACCAGGTAACCGATACCAAAGGGTAGTTCCAGCATAAAGAAAAGACTGTTTGCCCAGATTTGTATTAAATCTAGGGGGTACAAAATCGGTTGAGCTACCCCTAGTGGAGTACCTGTGAACTTCGTTTACTCTATTAAAATAATTTCTAAAATATTTGGGAACATCTCCATAAACAATTTTATGTACCATACCCAGCTGCATCTGAGACACTCGATCCTCAACTTTCAACCATCCCACCCTTTCAAAGTGGGAAGATTCCAGATGAGTTCTTATGGGGAGGTCTAAAATTAGCCTTATTAATTTATTTTGAGACGTCTGAAGCCTATGTTTCAGGTTCCCTGTGAGACCATTGTACCATGCGCCACGCGCATAATCAAAATATGGCTGAATTAAAGCTCCTGCCAAAACTAGCTTTGTTTTTTCATCCAAAAACTTTGATATTCTGGCCAAAAAACGAACTCTCTGATTAACTTTGGTGATTACCTTTTGGGCCTGACCTACTCCAGATAAATTACAGTCTAACATACATCCAAGATAACTGATTGATTCCTTGGCAGTAATTACAATATCTCCAGCTAGGACCTTAAAACATGAGGCTTTCTTTAACTTTATCTTTGTTCCAAACAATATGGATTCAGTTTTCCCTAAATGAAGTGATAATCTGTTATCAGCCATCCACATCCTAACATTTAGAAGTTCTGTGCTAAGTATGCTTTCAATCATATTATTATCCTTGTGAGAAACAATCAGCGCAGAATCATCTGCATATAAAAAAAGACTGCATGAACAAGCAGACTTTAGATCATTTATATATAGTAAAAAGAAAAGTGGACCCAAAACGCTTCCTTGAGGTACCCCACAGTTCATGCCTTTTGGTTGAGACATATCCCCCCCAATATCCACTACTTGCGTTCTATTTTCCAGATGGGAGCCCACCCATTTCTGTGCTAATTCACTAAAACCCATGGCTTTCAATTTATACATTGAAACACAATGGTCGACTGTATCAAAGGCTTTTTGTAAGTCTAACATAACCATGCCACAGAAGTTTCCATTATCTACCTTCTTTTTTATATAGTCAGTTAAAAACAGTAAACAGGAATCCGTAGAATGAGATTTACGAAAACCAGACTGGAACTCATAAAGTAGGTTTTGTGATTTTAAGTAATTATCAATCTGTTCAAAAATGATCCTTTCAATTATCTTTGACAGACAACCAAGAATTGAAACAGGTCTAACATGTTGATGTAACAGTGTTTTCTGAAAGGGACTAAATAACAAAGAATTTTTATGAGCTGAAAGGCAGAATACAAATGTTTTTATTAAGTGAGATAAACATTATATAACAGTTTCAGGTTATGTTTTAGTAACATGTCCCACACAAACTTAAAATCGTCCCACAGTTGGTTTGTTTGATGGTGGTCACCCTAGTTCTCATGTTTTCATTGGAAAGTGCAGGCACTATGACAGTGGTATGCGTTACTTTAATCAGATGACATTTTCCTATAATAAATGCCTTTAATTTTACGTGATCCCATTAGTCCTGTCCGTTTAAAATACCTTACTTTTGTTATGTACTGTATGTGTGAGTGTAGAATTTAAGAGTTTGTTTGACTGTCTACTGACGCCATCTAGAGGCTTTATCCCGACTTTTACGTTTACTTTTACTTTCTGACCCCTGGACTTTCCACCTCTGATATCAGCACAAACGATAAAAACGGTGACAGGGAAAATGTAATACAAATATTGTGCCAATAATATAATATGATATAATATAACGGCTAATATATAATGAGATATTGCGCAAAACAAGTAATTAGTGCATGTGGAGAAACAATCAATATAAAAAAACAAATTAACAAAAATAGTCTACCAATATCATACAATTACTAAAAAATCAAGAGATCAACGAATAATCCAACGAAAAAAGTTTTAAAACAATTATTCACAATTCTTTCTTAATATTCTTCACAATTCAGAGTTTCTGTTGGTAATACTTTATAATCGTTTTGTTGTCGTCTTTTTTATCATCCCGCTTTAACATTTTCATATAAAAAAGTATCTATTTATGCTTATTCAACAACATAGATATGTAACCTCTCTCTGTTGTTGTTTTCTTGTCTTGTTTCCTCTTTTCCTTTATATGTATTATCCCGGAAATAGACCATGTGACTCGAGCTGAGCCAATGAGAATCGCCGCAGATCAGCTCAGGTCACCTTAACAAAAACACTATCTATCTGTCACATGACTCGTGTTTTGACAGTTTCAGCGCATTTCTCGCGTAGAGCGACACACACCTGCAGTCGGACACTGTAACACGACTGAAGCGACAGCAGCATGGCTCACCCCGGCACGCACTCTCCCCGTCTGTGGGTCTGGCTCTTGCTGGTGGTTGTGAGTCGCACTGTGGAGCCGGTGTGCGGAGTCTGGCCGCTGCCGCAACAGATCCAACAGTCCCCGGACAGATACAGTCTGAGTCCGCAGCTCTTCTCCTTCACTTACGGAAAGGACTCGGCAGCTCAGACTGGATGCTCCGTCCTGGATGCTGCTTTCAAAAGATACTTCTCCATCATATTCCCTGACTTTACAAAAGGGCCAGGTGGGTTTATGCCTGAAAATGAATGAAACAAAGGTACTTCCGTAGAGTAGTATCAGTGTTGGTTAAGTTACTCTAAAAAAAGCAACTGCTCGCTACTAATGACATAAAATGAAGGTACTAATTACTCTCTCTTAAGTATTGCATTACTTATTACTTTCTAAAACCCTACATCAACCAGTTAATCAGTAAAAGGACAGAGATGAAATTGCTCTTTTAATTCTTTCAAATAAACCCCTATGGCATTTAATTTTGTATACAAATTATACAAATCATACAAATTATTTAGCACGTTTTAAAAGGAAATTTTATGTGTAGCTACTAAACATGTTTTTCCTGTTCTGCAGTCTTTAGCTCACCCACAAAAAGTGACAATTTTAACATGCTATATAAAAACATCTGTGGGGTATTTTAAGCTAAAACTTCACATACACACTCTGGGGACATCAGAGACTTACTGTATTTTACATCTTGTGTAAAGGTCATTGTACCACCCCTTTAAAGTAACACTTTTTAACTGGGTTCAGACAGCTTGTGTGCGTCTAAATAGCTCTTCATATACAAATGAAACAATTTTGCAATACTAGATAATGTGTGTTAATATGTTGATGTTTATTTGAGCAGAAAACGGGCTTCGTTACTGGCGGGAGTCAAAACCCTTTGTGTTGTCGGTGAGTGTCAAAAGCAGAGGATGTGACGGCTACCCTGATGAAGATTCAGATGAGAGCTGTGAGTGTTTTCTGATCATGTGATCTTTGAGATGAAACCTCTGCTGACCTTTGACCCTTTATTTACTCTGATCATTTGTGAGAAAGTCTGCTATATTAGAAGGTGTAATTACATTGTCCAGATTCAAAAAAAAGAATATGTTTGTGCCATAGCATAAAGCATATGTAATATGCTAAGACTTTCTAATGACATTCTTAACATGTTTTGTTGTTACAGATAACCTGAGTGTTTCTGATGGCCAGGCCGTTTTGAGATCAGTGACTGTATGGGGTTCTCTGAGAGGTGTGACTCATCTTGCATTTTATGCTTATTGTTTTTTCCGTTTGTGCATAATTCTTTTCTTGACAGCTCTAACTAAGTATTTGTCTTTTTATGAACTTATGAAACCTGAAAATCAGGTCTGGAGTCCTTCAGTCAGCTTGTGTACCAGGATGATTATGGCTCTGTAAGTTTTGTGTGATGGTATTCAGTCATGTGATTGTCGCAGTATATTAACATGTTAAATAATGTTCTTTTAATCGACTTTTCCATGCAGTATTTTCTCAACAAGACAGAGATTGTAGACTTCCCACGTTTTGCATTTAGAGGACTTTTACTGGACACTTCAAGACATTATTTACCCCTCCATGCTATTTTGAAGACCCTGGTATGTATTTGCTATTCATTATAAATTGTATTTAAAAAAAAATATATATATATATGTTTTTATTATTATACACTAGCATTCAAAGGTTTGGGGTCGGTAAGATTTTTTTAAATGTATTTGAAAGAAGTCTCTTATGCTATCAAAGGCTGCATGATTTATTTGATCAGAAATCCAGTAATAATATAAAGTAGTATTACAATTTCATCTATTTTAATATATTTTAAAATCTAATTTATTCCTGTGATCAAAGCTAAATTTTCAGCATCATTACTCCAGTCTTCAGTGTCACATGATCCTTCAAAAATAAATCTAATATGATGATTTGCTGCTCAAGATTTTTCTTTTTAAATTATGATGAAAAGACAGCATTTATTTAAATATACACTTTTGTAACATGATAAATGTCTTTACTGTTGCTTTGATCAATTTAATTCCTTGCTGAATAAATGTTTTAAGTACTGTGAAATAAATCAATTCAATTTTAATTTTCCTTAGGATGCTATGGCTTACAGTAAATTCAACGTCTTTCACTGGCACATCGTGGATGATCCTTCTTTTCCGTATCAGAGCCGCACCTTTCCTGACCTCAGTAGTAAGGTAAACGGGCTGTAATTTTTGTTTAAGTTTGAGCTTTTCATCTAACTTTATTTTATTTTAGCCTATATTTTAATTAACAAGTGATATTTTAAAAGAGTTTTAGTTGCCAATAACAACACTGACATATCTTTTTCATCTAGGGAGCTTTTCATCCGTTCACTCATATCTACACGCAGTCAGATGTGATGAGAGTGATTGAACATGCGAGAATGAGAGGCATTAGAGTCGTACCTGAGTTTGACTCGCCTGGACACACTCAGTCATGGGGGAAAGGTACACACACACACACACACACACACACACACACACACACACACACACACACACACACACACACACACACACACACACACACACACACACACACACACACACACACACACACACACACACACACATTCAGTGTTGGGGAAAGTTACTTTTAAAAGTAATGTCTTACAATATTGTGTTACTCTCTAAAAAGTAACTAATGCTGCTACTTAGTTACTTTTTATGGAAAGTTATGTGTTGGGTTACTTTTTCTCATCTGGGGTGGGCTTGCTTAGCCCATTTGTTTTTTAATAATAAAAAAGTGCTATTTTTTGGCAAATGTTAATAACCTCGCTTTCACACCAAAAGTGAACTCAATAATAACTGCAAAATCACACCTGCACAGTAGAGGGCGCATCTTAAACAAACATTTCAGCTGTGCTGCCATTCTGGATTGCAGAAGAATAAGATGAAGGAGTAGAAATTAAACACAAATGTGATATTCGTATAGTAGAAATTGTATCATCAAGGGTCAGCAGCAAAGACATTGGTTTATAAAGTGAGATTAAATACATAAAGTAGGGTATTTGTGTTATGTAGAATATTTCATTATTGCAGGTTTGCGTAAAATTTTTCTGAGTTTCCATTTAGCTGTTTTAATAATTTTGAGGAATACCGAATCTGTTTTTGTGCAAGTGAGATGAGTAAATCCTGCTCGCATTTAGTCTAGAAATTACAATGACATAATGTTTCCTCGGCACTTACTCATGATTTCTCTCAAGTAATGCGTTACTTTACTAGTTACTTAAAAAAAGTAATCTGATTACACAGCTCACATTACTTGTAAATGCGTTATGACTAACTGTGCACACATCTCCCAGAAGAATAAAAAAACAGATATTATAAATAATAATTTAAATAATTAGGGTTGTCACAGTACCAAAATTTCAGAATTCGGTACCAATATCCGGTACAAATTTCGCTACCAGAGCAAAAAACGTATCACAGTCAGTCATCGCAGTTTCTGATTCAATTGCGAATTTAAATACGGTTGTCAATCCATAAACTTTGCAGCGTACTGAGCGGCATGAAAAACTAAACTTGCATTCAGATTGTGAATGGATAATAAACAGAAACCAAGAGAAGAGCGGGTTTAAGCAGATTCTGACTGACTTACTGACTAGCACCTCTGATAGGCCATGGCGTTCATGCCCTCAACAGAAATGATTTTCGTTGGCTACAATGCTCAACGCTTGTAAAAACATGCTGTAAATAGAACCTATCACTGAGAACCTACTGTAATATGCCCGGTTTTTGTACTACCGGTACTGCAGAAATGCTGGTTCAGTCAACTTTCTTTTTTTAAAAACACCAACTGGTATCATTTGAAAACCCTACAACGGATAACAATTCTTGTCCTTTATTATCAGGACAGCCAGACCTCTTGACACCTTGTTACAAGGGAGATGTACCCTCTGGTTCATTTGGACCCGTTGACCCAACAGTGGACACCACTTATAAGTTCATGGAACGCCTCTTGAAAGAGGTGAAATATGTCTTTCCTGACTCATATGTTCACTTAGGAGGGGATGAGGTCAGTTTTGCCTGCTGGTAAGCACTTCTGACATGTTTTGGTTGCCTGCATTAGCAAAAAGGTGGTATTTTTTTATGTGAAGATTTTAACAAAGTTATTCTCTCAAAAAGGCAGTCCAATCCCAATGTGCGAAAGTTCATGGGAAAGATGGGCTTTGGGAAGGATTTTACCAAACTGGAATCATTTTATATGGAGAGGTTAGTAGAATTGTGAGAGTGTTTCAAATTTTAAAAAACTACATACGCTATCGTTCAAAGTTTGGGGTCGGTAAGATTTTTAAATGTAAAAGTTTTTTTTGTCTCTCATGCACAACAAATTACCATAAAAACAGTAATATTGTGAAATGTTATTACAATTTTAAATGACTGTTTCAATTTGAATATATGCTAAACTGTCATTTATTTCTGTTATGGTAAAGCACATTTTTTAGCCTCATTACTCCAGTCTTCAGTGCCAAATGATCCTTCAGAAATCTTTCTAATATGATGATTTGCTGTTGAAAACAGTTGTGCTGGAAACCATAATGCATTGTCCCCCCCGGAAATCTTTGATAAATTTTATGAAATTATACATGTTTACTGTCCATATCTACTGTCCATATGCATCCTTGCTGAATATATATGTATTAAAAAATCTTAATGAACCTAAAATATGATATGTTTCACGTTTTAGAATAACAGCATCACTTGTTGGCTGCTTTTCCTTCAACTGATCCTTTAATAAATAATTATACATATATATTTAAAACATTAAATAATTTAATTCATATTTCAAGTTTAATTTTAACAAGTTTAATCCCAGATTCTAAAATTAAATTTCTAAAATGTGTTAAGCCGTGTTTGAAACCATTAAAAACCCCCGGATATAAGCACACTTGTGACTCTGCATTAAATCCATTCTGTTTTAATGTTTAGTATATACATTTTTTGTGATCAAATTATGAACAAACTGTTTATTTTACAGATTTACTGCATAAACATAAGAAATAGAGCATTCGTGAACGCAGTGTCTATGGTTTTTCTTTGTGTCTTTATGTCTCTCTTTATGTTCTTCTTCAGTATAATGAACATGACTGCCGCTCTCAACAAAACCTCCATTGTCTGGCAGGACGTGTTTGACTACCATGAGCGAGTGAGTAGAAATCTGCTCTACACTGGTTGCTTTCAAACCTCACAAAGCAGTGCGTGTGGTTTAACTGGAACGAGACACTTCTCTCCCAGCCCAGATCGAAGTACGTGGTGGAGGTTTGGAAGCAGGGATGTTACCTGTGCGAGATGCGCCGGGTGACTAAAGCAGGGTTAAAGGTCATCCTGGCGGCTCCTTTCTACCTTGACCTGCCGATACCCACTCACAGCTGGGCCCGCTACTACATCATCCGGCCTCTAGCCTTTAGGGGTCAGAATATGAGTGCAAAACACTAACAAGTACAAGAGATTGCAGTGCTGTGTCTCAGTGCAGTGATCATTTTCCTAACATCTGAATTCAGTCCAGTGTGTTCTGTGTGAGAATCAAACAAACATGAATAAGCATGACTTTATCCGTTATTTTATTATTATTTATACACTATTATAGTTTGTATTAATATTTTTAGATTCAGCTTTCATTTAAATTAACTTTAAATACATGTTAATAGTGTAGTTTTATTTAAAAGTAACAACACTGGACCCCTTTTCAATTGGAATTGCATCTAATACTTAGTAAATAACTATTTTAGAGAAACATAAGAATGTAGCATTACATGTTCCCCACGCTGCCCTCTTGCTCAGAATCCTGCATGAAAACCAGGTTGTCACAATCGTTCTAATGCACTGTCTTACCAGAAGGTGTCAATCAGGAGTCGACTTTTGAGGTGAAACATGTCTGTGTACATGTAAAACAAGACCAGCCTCCCAGAATATATAAAGCAAAATGAAACGCAACGTTTTTTTGTTTGTCAGAATTGTGAGCTCTGGTGCTTTTTTGGACTTTTTGAGTTTGTCTAGCTTGCGACATTTTTAAAATCTCGTTGTTACCTCTTCACCCCATCAATTCCTGTCCTCATCTCACAATACACTCCATAAAAGTGGTAAAAGCCCCAAAATGTTGGATTTATGCATAAAAATAACTTTTGATTTATTTCAGACCTGTGGATTAGTGGTTAAGATGCTGAGTTCTGTTGCTTTTTTGGGCTTTTTGATTTTGAGTCTAGCTTGCGACAGTTTTAAAATCTCTTTTCCACCTCTTCACCCCATCATTTCCTGACCTCACTTCACAACACGCTCAGTAATAGTGATAAAAGTCCAAAAATGTTGCATTCATGCAAATTGATCAAGCAGAGGTTATTGATCAATCCAAAGAGTCCGATAAAGCGTGAAGAGTGCAATGCGTGTGACCCAGTGTTTCCTGTCTGTGCACTGTCTCAGATTCCACAGGACACGGTTCTGGAGATCTGGAAGGGTACAGGTTACCAGACTGAACTGAGCAAGATGACCAATGCTGGGCACAGAGTTCTGCTCTCTGCCCCCTGGTACATCAACCACATCAGCTACGGCCAGGACTGGCGTGTTTCCTACGCAGTGCAGCCCCAGAATTTCTCCGGTGTGTGGAGCAGCATTTTAGGCTGGGGTCAATATTTAAATATTTAGTATGGAATAGAAAAGCAAACGGGCGATTAATAAGAACCGGATGCCGTTTCCTGGTTCAGATACAGTTGATTCTAATTTATGGGCTGGTGGTTAAGTTAATTCAGTAAATTCAGTATACATAATTAGCAAGTTAGCTCTAATTAATGACACTGAACTATTCTAATGAATGATGAATCAACTATTATCTTTAACTTTTAATGAAATTAACCATTTTGTTTGCTTTGTTGTTGTTGTTTGTAGTGCAGTGTTGGTGTATTTTCAGTGTGTATCTGGTTAAATTAGTATATATTCTTCTATTTTTAAGGGACAGAAGAGCAAATGTTTTTATTTATTTATTAATTTAAAATATAACTTTTTTTGTTGTTGTTGTATCTTTAGCGCTTTAGCTTAAACTTTATTTTTTCTTATTTTCAGTTAGCTGCCAAGACAGCATTTATAATTAGCTTTTATTTATTTTTTTAAGTTTTTGAGTTTTAAGTTATAGCTTTTTGAGTTTTTAAGTTGTACAATTGTTTCTTCACAGCAATGCCATAGAATAACCATTTTTGGCTTCACAAAAAACTTTTAAGTGAACATTAAAAATTAACCATTATTGTCTTAGTGTGAAGAACATTTTAAAAATCCAAATAACCCTTTTTTTCACTATAAAGAACCTTTTGTGGAATGGAAACATTCCAAATGTTCTTCATGAACCATTGATGCCAATAAAAAAAACTTTATTTTTAATTGAGTATTTGATTAAATTTGTGATTTTTTTTCCCCATGATTTAGGGACAGAAGAGCAAAAGAAGTTGGTGATTGGTGGAGAGGTCGCCATGTGGGGTGAATATGTCGACGCCACAAATCTGAGCCCACGTCTGTGGTATGAAAAAATACCCTGACAAGATCATTAATTATATGATTATGATTGTTGCAAAATCTTAGATTTTCTATATCTTTGTGATTGTGTTTGTGAAGGCCGAGAGCCTGTGCTGCAGCTGAGAGGTTGTGGAGCGATGAAGAAAAAACTTTAAACGCAGATCTGGCCTTCCCTCGCCTGGAAGAGTTTCGCTGTGAACTTCTAAGGTATTGAAATATATTCTTCATCAACCTCTATTAGTCACACTGTACACATACAGAATTCATTATTTCATATTTCTATTATTATTATTAAGCCTATAAAACCTACTGTTTATTGATACACAAATGCTTCTAAATTATCAACATGATCAAACTTTGCTGAATAATCTGTCGTCTGATAGTTTATGCTTTTTTAGTAAGTAAAATACCTTTTAGTATAATTCTACTAGTATCCGCCTTCAGGTTGTGGTTCACGCGTTTTTTTGCTGTCAAATCTTGATTTTGAACTTTTATGCTGTTAGTAATATTTGAAGACTGGACTAAAGCAACTTCTGTTTACTTGATTATCCGTAATTTTTTTTAGAAAAACCATGTTAAAATGTGAGTATCAAATATGATACATCAGGCTTTTGATGAACGTTTATTTGGTCATCTCTCGATCATTCATATTGCATTGCATTATGTTTCCTCGCCACTATAAAATCCATATAGCTTTGATCATAAAACTAAGCATTTAAATATCATCTTACTAAGACAGTATTTGGAAATATAGAGTGACAACTGATATAATATAAGATCTTGAGATCTTCATAACAGTATAAAAGACGACTTACATAAAATGCATATATGTATATATTTATATATATATATGCATTTTATGCAAGTCGTCTATTATACTGTTATAAAGATCTCATTGATTATAAGCTATCAGAATTTCATTTTACATTTTGGCCATATAAACATCAGAAATTTCACCTGAATTGCATATTTTCGCTCAGTTTGTGCCTCTGAGTAAAATTGACGTTTCTTTCCTCCTCAAACACGAGCTCCATATTCTCACTTTATCATACTATATGATCCATGAAAGCATAACTCAACTAAAACACATATGAAACTTTTATTTTGAATTTTATTTTAAATGTGTTGTCTAAAGGTGGAATAAACTGTTACATTTAAAACATTTCCTATGTCAGGCTTTACAGGGTTAAAGCGTATTATTTAAGATTTTCATTGAGGAAATTGAGTTTTAAATGATAGAAATGATTGACTGGTGTTGGTGTGTGTGTTTCTGCAGGCGGGGGATTCAGGCGGAGCCTCTGTTTGTTGGCCACTGTAAGCATGAGTATAACGGGCTGTAAACTCACAGATGAGCCACTAAAACTGAAGAGGGATTCGTTTGTGCACTGGATTATTGCTTCTGAATTTGCACAATATTTTTTTATGATCACGTAAACTGACTTTTCCTAAAGAAAATGTAAATTTTATTAATAAAGACCTCTGCAAAAATGATTTGCAAGTTAATCTTCTTCCTGATAATGTATTTATCCTTAAATACAATGGCCCCAAAAAGTATTTGGAAACTAAAGTTGCACTTGTATAAATGTTGGTATTAAATGAATAACTGTATGATATCATAACCTTGTAATAGTGCAGATGTAAAATTATAAAACTCAGTTAGTTCATTTATTTAACCAAGGTTATTTTTGTTATTGACTTTTATTTTATTTTTTTGATAGTTGTTAAGAAACAAAGGGTGGCTCAACTTCCCCACAGGTTTAAATCACCCCTGTCTCCCCGATCAGGTAAATGGCTGATGTAAAGTAGCTACACATTTAATGAAATCGCCTGGCACTACGACACCAATCCCGTCTCTCCATCCTCACGGCAGCAGATCCTATTAACTTAACTCTGATGGGGTTTAAACAGGAGCTGAAGAAGGACACCGAGGCGACACACCGCTGTTGTTATAGGAGGTGCAGAAAGCACCTGGAACCAATGCCTTTTTTTGTTTTATGTATTTATTAATATTTTCATTTACCTTTTTTATTTATATTTAGCTTAAACTTAGATTTACTTTATTTTTCGTAAGCTTAGTATATTAGTTCAACTTCAACTTATTTTATTTCAATTAGTTGACAGGCAACAATTCTAAATTTAAGTATTTTGTCTAACATTTTTTTTTTTCAGATTTATTTCAGTTAAATGATTTTTAATAGTTTAAGTTTTAGTTAACAATAACATCACTGTCTGGAACATTCTTTTAGCATCTACCTACCTATATATAATTTTTTTTATTATTGTGAATTTTAGGGTCTAAAATTGTCTTAAATATTTAGTAATGATAGTTATATAAATATTAGTTAAAATATTCTGTCTCTCTCTCTCTCACACACACACACACACACACACACATATATTTATGAAAATTACATCTAATTATATACATATATATATATATAATTAAAATATTTAAATTCTAGTTTGTTTAAAGACAACCTATGTATTTATCTTAATTAATTTTCTCTGTTAATTGCAGTTTAACTTTTATTCTACAATATTTTGCATCAATATTTCAATATATTTATGCAATCACTATGTTATGTTATGCTATGTTATGTTATTTTAAAAAGTTTATTTCAGTTAACAAAAACTATTTTCAATAGTGTCAGTTTAGGTTAACAATAACAACAATGTCTGGAAAACTCTTTATAAACAAATTGCTTTTAATTATTGTGAATTTTAGGGTCTAAAACTATTTTAAATAAAAGTTTTTCCACTAATTACAAAATAAATAAATAATAATAATAATACATTTTATTTGTAATGCGCTTTTCTTAAACCCAAAGCGCTACAGTAAAGTAAACAGAAACAACAAGGGCAATACAACAATTAAAGAAAAACAGCCTTAAATAAATGTGTCTTAATCAGCTTTTATAAAGTGTCCCAGTGTTGGTGCATTTCTGATGGTAGGAGGAATCACATTCCATAGCTTGGGGGCTTTGTATGAAAAGGCTCTTTCCCCCAATGGTCTTAAGCTTACATGAAGGATGATGTAGTAAGAGAGAATTAGAAGAACGGAGAGAACGTGGTAGAGTATAAGGGCTGATGAGATCACAAAGGTACTCTGGTGCAGTCGTATGTAGTGCCTTGTATGTTAGTATAGGGATTTTTTAATCAATTCTCACGCTTAGGAAGCCAGTGCAACTGAAAGCACCGTTGTAATGTTTTCACGAGGAGAAGTACGAGTGAGCACACGGGCGGCAGAATTTTGAATATACTATAGCCTGCTCAAAGTTTTAGCCAGAGAACAAGGCATTACAATAATCTAACCTAGATGTAATAAAGGCATGTATAAGCCTTTCTGTGTCGGCAAAAGAGAGAAAAGCCCTAAATCGAACAATGTTTCTCAGATGGTAAAGATGTTTTTATATGTGCTTCAAATGTTAGCTGTGGATCAAAAATGACACCAAGATTCCGCATCTGTGAAGTTGGAATTACCATGCTGGATTCAACAATCAAACTAATCTGCTCTGCCTTACGGGTAGCCGCCACTGTACCAATCTGCATCAATTCAGTTTTGGAGCCGTTCAGTTTCAGGAAGTTAGTCTGCATCCATAAACTGATCTCGGCTAGACAACTACGCAAAGCTATTAATGAGCAATGAACGTCAGGACTAGTGGTGATGTAAATCTGCGTATCATCTGCGTAGCAGTGATACCCAAGACCATATTTCCTTATGATCTGCCCAAGTGGAAGCATGTAAATGTTAAATAAAATTGGACCCAACACTGAACCCTGAGGAACTCCCTGTCGAACAGGCACGGTGTCAGATTTGTAATTACCCAAGCTTACAAACTGGGCACGATTCCTTAAGTAAGACGAAACCAACTGAATACTGTCAAGAAACACCCATCCAATTTTCCAGCCTATCTAGCAGAAGAGAGTAACATATAGTATCAAAATTAAGTATTTAATAATGATAAACTTACACACACACACACACACACACACACACACACACACACACACACACACACACACACACACACACACACACACACACACACACACACACACACACACACACACACATATACATACAGTATATAGTAATATAAGAAAACATTTAATTTTATATTTAATTTAAATATATTTTTATCATGTAACAAGAGATTTAGTTTTTCTTGTTTGTATAAGAACAAACGCCTCAACATTTATCAAACACTTTTTTTTTATTACTGTGAGTCTTAATTTTTGTTGTTGTCTCTGTTAATTGCAGCTTGATCCTTTTTTGACGATTCAGCAGCGAATTGCACCTAATGAATAAGCCTCCCTACCCCTTGCTCAGCACTAGTCTTTTAACTTAAGTCCTCCTAATGTTTAAGTTACTTGCCAAAATGAGCTTACATGCCTTTGATATTTACTTAGACAATTGATTTTCTCATTGACGGGATTATGCTGCCGCTAGCAGATGGCACGGACTGGCTAATCCCAGAAGGCAACGGTGCCGCCCCATTCCCACCTGCCCTTTTCTGTTCCCCTTCATCCACATATCCAGTGTGAAGGTTGGTAGACTGACCCCTATATGACCTTTGGATGTGTAGACAATGATAACCTGGTATGACTCAAAAATGGGAAGGATAGCTACTCTTACTGTGTTTATACAGCGAAAACGACTCATATTAAGCATATCTTGCACATATTGTTCTAGGGATGATAACAGATCATCTAACAAAGTTAGATATCGCATATCAAATATGTATTGTGAACAAAAAACTAGCAGCTTATAGATTGTGCGCAGCTGAAGAGATTTCCCGCCAAATTCTCCTCACTTGGCAAGCGACTTGCAATTTCTCTGTCGGTTGATGGCGATTCGGAAATCTAGTTAATAATCTTATTAGTTAATTAGCGCTAAAACATGGCGTGTTGTTTTGTGCCAATTTTTCCTCAGTACCTCAATAACACGAGTTCAGCATTACAGCATATGGCCACTCGCTCGCGTCCATGAATGCGTTTTATCCCGGACACAAAGATTAATCACGATGAGTCATAGATTTATAAATTGCTGGCTTCCTTCCACCATGAAAGGGGCATTAGGGCTTTTTCTGAATATGATAAATGGCCCTAATTAGATTTTAGAGCTTATTAGTTTTTATTTCACGATTAGAGCCTATTATTGGCAACTGTATACATAAGCCATTGTATAAAGGACAGCTGCATTGTTTCACTCACAGTAGAAGAAGCTCTAAAATTATGTGTAGGTTACATAAATGATTTAAAAAGTGTTAGATGTCATTGTTTTATATGAATAAAACTCAGTCATTAGACAAATAGCTACAACAAATGAGCATGGGGGTGGTGGTGGGGGGGGGGGCTGGTGTTGGGTTATGTGTTCACCTTGTTTGTTTTCTTGAAAACTCGCATCCGTATCCTGAAGTGATTATCTCAGTCTCTGTCTAATTTACTTTGCTCAGTGATCCGTGTGCAGTTTTTCGAGGCATTTTCTTTATCTCTGATTTAAGACAGAAAGATACAGTGAACTGAGAAAAGTTCCTACAGGAGGCAACGAGGCAGCTCCAGGTTTCAGTCAATAGGACATTGTACTAAATGAAAATTTAAAATGAATCCTATTCAGATTGTTTTTGCTTTGTTTCATTATTTGAATTGAAATTATCCTCCCCGATTTTCATTACTGTAATGCCAAAAAAACAATCACTTTGTGATAAAAAATAATATTGAAATTGCAAATACTATACAAAACGTCAGAATTATAAATTACTGTCATTTTAAATACTGCACTGCAGTAAAAACAATATTTATTACTTATGATAATCTAATTAGAATCATCATTGAGATTAATGGGAGTTACAAAAATAAATAAATAAATAAATGCATACTGTAAATAACACATGCATATATGAGTATTTGGGGGAAATTGGTTTGATTGCTATAATTTTAATTTTAATGTTTGTGTTTTGGTTTTATGTTGTTTTGTTTGGGTTTTTGATTGTATTTTGTTTTTTAATTGTGTTTTGTTTATAAATTATTTATTTATTTATTAATTGTTTTGTTTTGTGTTTTTGTTTTGTATTTTGCTCTGTGTTTGTTTTGTATTGTGTGTTTGTGTGTGTTTTGTTTGTTTTGACCAACTTTATATTAGGTCTCTTTCACTACTGTGTATTAACATTTAAATAATTACTTGATACAATGCCCTTATTGTGTTCATACATGTTTTGACATTGTACTTACAATGTAATACCTGCATGTAAATACAGCTATTTATGAGGACAGGTGTTACTATGAGCTGTAATATCTATGCTTTATGTATAATGACACAGTTTTTCTAGTACAAGATGAACACAGTAAGTACATTGTACCTAACAATATTATAGAAATATATAAAAAATTATATATTTTTTTTCTTGTTTTGTTTTGTTGAAATGTGATCATGCCATGTTTTTGTGAGGTGTGTAAAAAGTAAAAAAAAAAACTAAAAGTGCTATTACCATAATACATTTTACTGTATAGTGAAATCATAATCAAAAAATAATGACACCTATAGAAGCTAAGTAAATATAGATTCCTGTCTAGACTATAAGTCGCCGGCTTGTTTCAGGCACATGTTCTTGCACACTGTAAAAGTTACCCTCACTCTTTGACAAGAGCTGACATTCAAAGAGATTATACACAAAGCGCCTTATGTGATGCACGGAGATGTGAACTTCTGTCAATACGCATTCAAGGACAAACACTTCACCTGCGGAAAACACGCAGCGATTTCTGCTGCGCAGGTGCTTGTTTCTGGCTCCTGTCCTCCTCACTTATATCCCCTATCCTACACTTATGATTAATAGAAAGCAAATACAACTATAATTTATCAACACTACAATGCATAAATAATAATTTTGTTTCATTCATTAAACAAAAATCATCAATATATATATATAAAATAACGTAAAAAAATTTATTTTCTACAGTATTTTACAATATTTGTACACCATTTAGTCAATTGATTTACACAATCTTTATATATTATATTTATGGAAGCTTGTTCCCACCTGTGACAGCCCCAGGGCCTCTGCCAGGGTGTTTGTGTGTGTGTGTCTGTCTGTGTTTTGTTGCAGGGTGAACTTCCTGGTGGAGTGGAGCTGAGGCCATCAGGCAGATCAGAGGCAGCTGGCCAGTGTCTCCAGATTGCATAAAACCCGCCCCTTCCTGATTGTTGTGGGCTTGACTGCTTGTACCTGGCATTATGTTTTGCCAGCCACATTGGTTAAACTTTAAAAATGATTTGTATATTCGTTAAATTAAATTACTTTTGTTAATAAACATATTTTTTCGGTAATCCCTTAAGCGTGGTTTCCTCTATTTGTTGTGGCCTCAGAGCCGGGCCATAACTAGGGTGGCCATACGTCTGGATTTTGGCCGGACAGTCCGGATTTTAAGCCCCCTGTCCGGTGCAGTCTCAAGCTGGACACTCATTTGTCCTCCTTTTTGGAGTTGCACTGAATTGTTTAAAAAAAAAAAACCTATAAATATCCTGCATACTGATAGTGGCTCCCTGATACCCGTTTTTAGTATTAGTTCCTATCTCCTGGAATCTAGAGCCGCGCATGCAAGACAGAACATACTGTATGTGCTCCAAACCGTGCAGCGCGCGGCATAGAGCGAGAGACCTTGCGTGCCCTCAGCAGCAACACCCGCCCCCCCACCGTCAACAAAACCGATCGCCAAAATATATGTGTCCTTTGGTGTTATGGAAATGGCCACCTTAGCCATAACTCCACCACAGAATAAATTTTTAAAAAATTGAAATTGTGACTTGTTCTCTCGCAATTCTGACTCTTTTTTTTTGGACAATTCCAATTTTGGATAAAAATTCGCAATTTTGAGAGGAAAAAATTAAAATTGTGAGGGAAAAAAGTTGTTGTTTTTAACCCACGGCGGGAACAAGCTTCCAATTTAATAATATATAATATAATATAATTAATATAATATATTTGTTTACATATGTATTTATTTACATATTTCTACATTTTATCTATAATAAAAAAACTTTTTTGGACATAAACAATGTCAGTCTCATACAATTCTTTAACCTTTTATGAGTATCATGGTAGCCTACATGAACATATATTAAACTATGATAATACATCACTATTTTAAAATGTGCTTATATTAATTAATTAATCAGTATTTCTTACAATACATTACCAGGATTCCGGACCATAAATTTAATTTGTTCAGTCATTCACATATCTAGGCAATTTATTTACCCTCAGAACAGATTTTCACGCAAACTTAGTACAAAGTTCTAAACTTCTCTAAATATGACATCATGGGTCCTATTTTAAGGATCTAAGCGCATGGTTTAAAGTGCACGGCACAAGTGCACTTTGTCAGAGGTCAGCCAGGCTCCACCACCACACAATCTCAGAGATCGCTGTCACCGGAGTACTAATCACCTGCAGTTATTGGATCGAGGCCCACAGTTCATCTCTCAGATTGGAATGCATTCTTCTAACTTCTTTGGTGTGACCATCAGTCTATCTTCAGGTTACCATCCTCAGACGAATGGGCAAACGGAGAGGAAGAGATCAGCCAAGCTCCACCACCACACAATCCCAGAGATCGCTGTCACCTGAGTACTAATCACCTGCACCTGCACGTCATCAGATCTTGGAGGACTACATTGTAGAAGCGCTCCAACAGAGCTACATCAGCCCTTCCACTTCCCCAGCTGCTTCAAGTTTTTTCTTTGTGGCTAAGAAGGACGGAGGTTTGCGGCCCTGAATTGATTACAGAGCACTCAATAACATCACCGTCAAGTTCCAGTACCCATTTCCTCTCGTCCCAGCAGCCCTGTAACGAGCAGCCCTGTTTTAATTTTCTTTTGATTATTCTATGTACAGCATTTTGAATTACCATTGTGTGCTGTATTTTTTTTTTTTGTAAACTGTTTTAATTATTCTGATTTATTTTGATTATTTAAATTTCTTCTATGAAAAGCACTTTGAATTACCATTGTGCATGAAATGTGCTATATAAATAAACTTGCCTTGCCTTGCCTTGTAACAACTTCGTGGTTCAGCCGTGTTCACCAGTAGCGCGTATAACCTCATCCGGATACGCGAAGGGGACGAATGGAAGACAGCCTTCGTGACACTCACCGGTCACTATGAATATTTGGTCATGCCATATGGTCTGGTAAATGCACAAGGTGCTCCGGGAATTCCACCATCGCTCTGTTATTGTCTACATAGATGATATTCTGATCTACTCCCTGAGTCTGCATCCAGGCATCGGCATCCAGATGGACGAGGGGAAGGTAAATGCAGTTCGGAACTGGCCCATACCTACCACCATCAAAGAGCTCCAACGTTTCCTAGGGTTTTCCAATTTCTACCGCCGGTTCATCCACAATTACAGTTCTATCAAGTCACCATTAACCAACCTACTCCAAAAGAAGCCCAAGTCTCTGTCTTGGACACCAGCAGCAAACCAAGCTTTCCAGAGCCTCAAAGATTCCTTCACAAGAGCACCGCTCCTCATCCATCCAGATCCCAACAAGCCATTCATCGTCGAGGTGGACGCCTCCACTACAGGGGTAGGAGCGGTGCTCTCTCAACAGCAGGGGAATCCAGCCTGTCTCCATCCATGCGCCTTCTTTTCCAAGAAACCCTCCCCTGGCGGAGATAAATTACGACATAAATTACGATCGTCGGATCTCCGCCGGGGTGTCCACCCGGTCACATTTACGTTCCCCGATCAAAAAACTAAATTCTAACGTACTCGGCACATTCTTCCGTGGGCACTGGCCATCCTGGGGCCAACTGTACCCTCTCACTGCTACAAGATCGCTTCTGGTGGCCCAACATGGCTAGGGATGTGAGAAGGTTTTTCCAAGGATGTCCAGACTGTGCTATCTCCAAGAGCCTACACCATCTTCCATCCAGCAAGCTCCTTCCGTTGCCCATTCCCCGACCTCCCTGGTCACACCTAGGAGTAGACTTTGCTTCTGACCTACCTCCCTTAGAAGGAAACACATGCACCTTCTAATTGTTGATCGTTTCTCCAAAGCCTGCCGTCTGATTCCAATTAAGGGTCTACCTTTAGGTAGAGGGTACTGCTGAACTACTCTTCAACAATGTGTTTTTCGATATTATGGAATCCCTGAGGATATTGTGTCGGATCGAGGCCCACAGTTCATCTCTCAGGTTTGGAAGGCATTCTTCTAACTTCTTGGTTTTACCATCCTCAGACGAATGGGCAAACGGAGAGGAAGAGATCAGCCAAGCTCCACCACCACACAATCACAGAGATCGCTGTCACCTGAGTACTAATCACCTGCACCTGCACGTCATCAGATCTTCATCACAGTCAGCACAAAATCACTTGTCACCCACAGTCACATTGTCTGGTCTCGTTTCTAGAGTAAAGACTCATCCCCAATCTCTCCTACCTGATTCTCGAAGTTCAGCGAATTAATCTACACACCTGTGTCATCTCCATCGTCTTCCTTCTTCCAACAATCTTCTAACAACCTACCTCATTCCTATTCTCCTCTCCACCAACTCCAGCGATCTCTCCACCAGCTCCAGCGATCTCTCCATTCAGCTCCAGCGATCTCTCCACTGCATCCACAACCCCTCTCATCATCTGTAAGGACATTATCATCAATATTAGTTGGGTGCTGAGGGCACGCAAGGTCTCTCGCTCTCTGCCGCACACTACACAGTTTGGAGCACATACAGTATGTTCTGTCTCGCATGCGCGGCTCTAGATTCCTGGAGACTTGAACTAACAGTTAATTTACGGGCATCAGGGAGCCGCTATCAATATGCAGGATTTTTATAGGTTAAATTTTTTCTAAACAATTCAGCGAAACTCAAAAATGAGTGTCCGGCTTGAGGCTGTGCCGGACGCCGGACAGGGGGCTTAAAATCCGGACTGTCCGGCCAAAATCCGGACGTATGGCCACCCTAGCACGCCCATGGGCGCACATATGGGCGCAAATGCATTTGCTATTTACACAACGTGGTGCAGGATTTGAAAATGATAACTTCGTCAGGCTGAAACTAGCAAAAAACACTCGCGTCGCGCTTGGCGTTGCATTGCGTCGGCTGTATTAGGGCCCTTTTTGTTGATTTAATGCTTCACCGTGCATTCCTTCCGCTCGTGGCAGATACATGTGTGTGACACGTGGCGTCTGCGGGTCAGCCGTCAGTCATTGAGCTGCTCGTCCTCCTGTCCTGCAGCAGTGATGAGTGATGCTCGTTTCTCCTCAGGGTTAATCTGACAGTGATCCGCCCAGCGATGTATTCTGCTGATGGCAGCAGCGCTACGGCATCTGTTTACTGTCAGAGATCTAGGTCAGGCCGTGCTTGAGGCGGACGAGCGCTGAGAGTGTGACACTCACACACACACACACACAAACACACACACACACGCCCCTGCGTTCTGCCTCCAGAACCGTCCAGAAGCCTGTTCTCTCATAGGAGAAACTGACAGAACTTTACTCTTCATCTTCATTAGACATACTCCAAGTGATCATTTTGTTTAGCTGTAACTTTTTAAAGTTCTTTTTAACTTTAACTAATTTTCAAAATACATAGACATATAAAGAATAAGCTAAATAAAATTGTGTTATTATTATTACTATATATTTTTTATGATTCTACATTAGCATTGGTTGGCATTTTTGAAAGGCAATTTCATGCTTAACAAGGTAGAGACCCCTGAATCACTAGTAAAAAGTGATGAGTTGACTTAACTTAAAGTTAGGAACCCCGTTGCCTTAAAATTAACTAAATAACTTCACGTGTTACTGAAAAAAAAAAGTTCTGTGGAATTGTCAAGTTGACAGCCTAACACGCAGCCTAGCTTAATTTTTTTTTCCAATTACGCATGAAGTTATTTAGACTACCTGTTGCCTTAAAATTATTACTTTAAAACAACTGATCGCTTTTACAGTGTATATATATAATTTACAAATGTGTGCATATTTAATAAGAAGGCAATTTTATCCAAAAAAAAAAAAATCCTGCACCTTTCTCCTCAGTGCTACACTCACAAACCATCATATGACAAAAACGCCAGTGCACATAACTGATAACACACATTTAACAAAAAAATGTTTTTAAAATAAAGTGTGATGTGAATGATATTTCATGAATTCTGGCAATGAACCTTGATAAATTATAAGTTGAATTGTATTTTTTAAACATAATTTCATTTTTTTTTCATTTCAATTTCATTTTAATGCATAATGCCCTGTAAAATGTACAGTATTATATAAATAAATTTACCTTAACATTTTTTTTTACTGGTTTTTACAAATATTTACAGCAAAAGTATGTGCATTTTTAACATGTATGGCAGGCTAATTTAAGTAGATCTCCATCGAAATTAACATCAATACCATTTTTTTTACAGTGGATGTAGGGGGTTTTACTTTACAGTTTTTTACTTCTTGTTTTATACTAACATTACTATTTTATGGTAAAGTTACAATTTGGAAAATGTTTTATTTGCCTATTTATTCACACACACACACACACACACACGCACGCACGCACGCACGCACGCACGCACACACACACACACACACACACACACACTTTATATGGTAGGGTATATATCCTACCATATAAAGTTCAAAAGACATTTTATTCACTTATTGTCGATGCAGTTATTTCCATTATATTACAGACTAATTAATTCGATTTGACAGTGGATAGAAGTGTTAATAAGCAGGGGTGTTATGTTATCCTGTGCGTGGAGCGTCTTACATCAACAGCTTTCCCCTGACGTATAGGGAGCCTTTAGTAATCTGTGGCGTTCACGGTCTGGTCGTACACAGCGAGAGACTTCAGCATACGGTTATGTAACACCTGCTGAGTTACACTGTCAGCACTGCACAGATCAGACTCTAAACACCTTAACTGTGGCCCATGACTGCTCTGCTACACTAAACCTGTGCCTATGAAATGCCATTGTGATCAGTGTAAGTCTTTTATTGCTTAAGGGATGTTCACAGCTAAATGTTTTTGATGTAATCTGAATATCAGTGTTTAATGTCAGTATAGTTGCATATTATCTGATATCTAATTTATAGTTATAGCTTTAAGTTATCATTCTGGAAACAAATAAAAGCAAACCAACAAAACAATAAAAGTGAGTGCAGGCAAACACTTCTAGATCTGCAGGTGAAAAAGCAAAATGAAAAGGAATCCCTGTCTTTTTTTGTGTAATCATAAACATTTGCTAATATAATGGACTATCTTATTGTATTATTTTATCTTTTATTCTTTTTCCAAATCGCTTTTATTTTATTATGCATTTTAACAAATGCAATTAAATGTCGGTAGTTTTATATTGACTGATATCTATCTTACAGTTGTAGCTTAATTGATCTTTTTAATTGAGTTATTTCACAAGTTTATCTTAGTATCTTATTAGTAGTTATTTATATATTATTTTGTATTAGTTATGTTTATAATTTTATATTTTAAGTTATAGCAAATTCAATCTGTTTCCCATACAGCAATATACTGTATGTATATATATATATATATATATATATATATATATATATATATATATATATAAATAATATATGTTGTAATGATCATTTCTTAAGGATGAATGCAAATTTTTATTTTGGACAGCATAAATATATTTATATTTATTTATATTTAAAATATTTTACGAGATATATAAAAGTATACAGAATAGGCAAACGTGAGGAAATATAATTTATATTATATAAAATATAGTTATTTTATTAAATAAAATTATATTTATTGTATACAATTTATTGAAATATACATTTATACATTTTTAATGAACAAACTATTTTTGACCATCTTTTTGTGCATATTTTGAAATGAACCATCATATGGGTTGTATAAAAGATGCATAACTTGAGCACTAAAGATGATTATGAAATACCATTTGAACATCAAACATGCTTAACCAGCATTCTAGTAAATAGCCTTGACCTGAAATGAACCAAAGTTTAACTTAAAGGGTTACCTGTAAACCTTATCAATCATACTGTATAATATTCCTTCTATTTTTAGGCCAATCTAATCTCTTTGTTTTATGGTAATCTCTGCTCTGCTCATCTAAGCAAGCCTTGTCCTAAAAATCCACTAGGAACATTATGCGTTATTACCACCTGCTAGTTACATAAACACATCTAATGCTGAGCTGCTGTGATCGGCGTCGCTTTGAGCTGCTGTGAAGCACACGCTCAGGTGTGTCACTCACACATGACATCAACAGGAATGTGTCATGCGCTGAGCTTTAGTTCTGGAAACTTGCACTCACATGTTTTGACACCCCTGTTTTCAGCTCTCATTCTCCCATGCTGAACACACTGTCTGGAAACAAATACAAGCAAACCAACAAAACACAACACTACAATTCTAGATCAGCAGGTGAACAGCAAAAAGAAAAAGAATCCCTGACATTCTTTTGCATGTTTTTGTGTAATCATACATTTGTCATCCTTTTTCCAAACCGTAGATTTCATTTTATCTAATTTTACTGCTTGTCCTATGCATGGGCCATGGATTCTTTGTTTTGTTTTCCATTTTCCAAACCACTTGTCCTGTGCAGTGTTGCTGGTTTAATATTTTTTTTTCACACATCATTATTGTGCATGGCAATAGTTCCCGGGGAAATGTCACTCGCATCTTTATGCCATTTGTGACAAGCTTGGAGCGTTGTTAAGTAGTGGCGAATGAAGATTGATCAAAACTGATTGGTTAGCACTTGGCTTTGCCTCTATTTCCGCCACACATGAGCTCTGTAGCTGGATATACAACCGGTGGGAATGAACTATTAGGTTACCCCATGAGCAGGTAATTGGGCATAACCCGGTTGAAGTCAGCTACACTGGAAGATGTGTACCCCAGAGGTTTACTATTCAGGTTCCCTTCCACTTCAATAGGTACAGTCAGGAGCACCTCCTCAGTTACTGTCTGTGAGCCGATGGCGATACAAAGGGTATTTTTACAGAGCGAATCCCTCATTGTGTGCATTTGGTGGGTTGAAGTGGAAAGATATTTTCTGCTTGGCTAGATGCTGTTGCAGTTGAGGGCTGAGGGACGCAAAGGCCTCTAGAATTTCTCTTTCCCCAGCATGAAAGTTTGTGTCCAAGAATAATTTACAAGGCCTATCACGACGGGCTACAAACTTCCTCAGGGCCATTGGCAAGCAGGTCGAGGTGAACACTTGTAGTAAGGTACTTAAAGAATATCTCTTTTCTTCTCACAGCTCTGCCAAGTTTGATTTGAAATGGTACAAAACAGTCAATGCCAGTTCTATAAAGGTGGTTTCCTGAGTCTCAGTCTGGCTGGTGGCAGATTTGCCATCTTTGTATTGGCTACCTTGTAATGATCCTCTCTTAGTACCCAAAAGTACTCTCTCTGGTCCAGGATGGAAAGGCTTGTGATCATAGTCATTTTACTGTGTGATGAGGATCTAGCATTATAGGGTGGATATCTGATGGCTCCAATCCTTCGGCACGATTAGGACGACCATCAACTCGGATGACCTGGTAAGACTCATAATATTGTGCTGGGTTGCTTTGCTTTTTAGCTTTGAGCAGTCTATAGTCCTCAGGGAAACTGTCAATTTGTGATATCCGGAAGAGGAGCATTTCTGGGATCCTGGTAATCCATTGCCAATGGTTGTTCAAGTGGTTTTATGGATTTGAACTGTTGTTTCTAGGAGATCATTCAAGTAAGTATTGTTAGCAGGGTCAGGAATGTTAGGGGCAGTAGTTTCTGCCACAGAAAAATCGCTTTCGTGTTCTGTTTTATCTAAAGTAGTTTGTATAAGAGGAGTAACGGGCCATTCCAGGATGTTGGGTACTGATAGCATTCTACCTCGGGTAAGGTCATCAGCTGGGTTGCTTTGCGGGTCCATGTACATCCAGTCAGTTCCTGAATCTCTGCTATCCTTATCCCAACAAATATTTTGAAACTACAGGATTCGAAATTTATCCATGCCAGGACAGGACAGTTCCCAACAATCATTAGCCTAAAGAAGAATGATGATTATATAGGATAAAACAAATACATTTCAATTTTCACTTAATTCATTTTGAACAAAGACATATATATTTTTAAATTTGACTAGATTCACAAAAAATTGTACGGCCATGAGTCTCTTATTGCCTAAACCAGGGCTGCCGAATCCTGTTCCAGGAAATCTACCTTCTAGCAAAGTTATGGTGTATTACTGTATATATGTGTATATTATTATGAGCTACCATCCATAGCCAAACATTCTTTATTCACACACAAAACAGTATTGTCTAGTAATTTTGGCAACCATGTAATTTCATTAAGCTTAATTTGTTTTCACAAGACAACGAGGCAGGGTAATGGTGGCCAGGTTAGAGAGTTCTTTTTCCCAGTTATTCCAGGATTTCAGGAGACCCTCAGCCAAATTAGGGTCAACCCATTCCCACTGCTTATCCCACAGTCTCTGGAGAAACAATTTAGACCGTGTGGTGAATAGAAGGATAAAGCCATGGGGATCAGACTGAGTTGGCAATAATCTATAGATATGACACAGAGTACATTGTTCTGGCTTTACGTGGTGGAGTTTGTAACCGAATGTATACAATTGACAGTGCAATTTCAATCCTAGAGTTGATTCCTGGGTGTCAATTGAGATGACCAAAGCTCTATAGGGCAGCAACAACTAATCAATAAAATCATTAATAATCTATCATAAAAAGTCTTTGTCAACTAATCTTATTATCGATTTACAATAGTAAACAGTTATTATTCATATATACATTGCCCTATCTACTTAATGTTTATATGTACATGAAAAAGAGATAAATATTCATGTTTATGTTTTGTGTGCTACAAATTGTCATCTCAGAGTGATATCTTGGAGTCTGAAGTCGAGCAGGGACCGTCTACACCTCCACTGCTAATATCTACAACTGGTATGCTAAAATATACAGATTGCACCAAAGAAGTATTGAATATTTGTATGTTTCTTGTCAGTAAATAACCATGCATAAATATATGTTTACTACAGAGAGACACAACGGTCCTCAAGACGTAACAGCAATCAGAGGGAGATCACATCACATTCCACAAAGGACTAGACCAGGTATTTTGGAGTGTAATTGACCTGCTAAATAAATTAAACAAACCTTACAGTTGGACATACTGTATGTGTACTCAAGAGACCAATCTCACAATTTATACCTGAATTGTGCTGCTTATTTTTGTGACCGTTCTACAGAGAGTTGCAAAAACAAAACTTCCAATTTGGCATCAAGGGAGTTTTTGCAGTGTATGAGTGACATAACACTGCAACAAATGGAAGAAGTGTGAAGAGAGTTGAGAAGAGAAGAAATAAAAAAGAAATGATGGTGAGACAAGAGGAGCTGGAATATGAGACACAACCCAGACAGGAGAAGAGAGAAGCAGAAGCTTTTGCTTTAGACTTTGCACATTTGGCCACAACCCTTCACTAGAAGAAGTAGATTAAGTGCCTTAATGCCTTACCATTTTGCCTTAACAAATATATACCTGCAATTTAAAAAAAATCCTAGTACAATTTAATCGTTTTGTTTAAAAAAAAAAAAAAACAGATCGGTTGAGCCTTATGAATGGGCTGGAGTGGGAGGCCTTTCAAATGGCCGTATTTCTGCTGTAAGCTTGCCACAGGATACATGCACTCTGCAAGGCTTAAGTGTTCAGCTGTGAATGCATTTTTGGATTTTTTAGCTTGTATGGCTGAGAGGGTGTTGAAATTCTGAAAGACACTGTTGTACCTTTGAGTGTAGTAAGATCGTGCCTGTTGGTTCTTAAGGTTAAGACCTCTGCCTTTCCTGTGAGTCCTAGCATTTGGGCTGCTGATGACTGGAGGATGGTGTGCTCCATCATCAAGCATTGCATAGTAGGCCAAACTCTAACCAGTATTCTGCAGCACTACTCTAATCACCTTCAAAAGGACTCTTTCTGTCCAAGTATAGTAGTTTTGTGATAGAACTTACCAGACATGGGCCCTCATTTGCTGTCTTAACTTTGACGTTGTGTAGGCTACAACCTGCAAATTTTGTCATTACACCTGCGGCAGGGCTTCTTTGGGTTTAAATCTGGGTTCTCTGCTCAAGTCCAGCTTGTTTCTGACTCTGTCTGTCGGGGCTTTGTTTCCACCAAAGCTCTCATGGTCTTGACAACATGACTAAAACTTCAGCTGAGGCTACTTCTAAATGATGCGCATAGCTCTGGAGGTAATTTAGTGAGAAGTTTTGTGTTACATGGAAACCACAGCGTAGTTCAACCTCGCCCTCTATTCTCAAAGTCTTGAAGAGGCATGCTTGGACTTGGAGAGTAAAGCGCTCAGGTCCCTCATCTATACTATGGTGGCTGAAACCATGCCAGTGTGCCATCACTGTGCTGGTAGTCTTCTCGCCCATGTGCTTTAGATTTGGATACTGAACTTACTGAACTCCAAGTAGGCTGGATGGTGGACTGAATGAATAGGACATGCACCTTGAGGCTGATATTCATTCATTCAGGTCCAGTGTAAGCACAATCTTCCATCTCGAAGGAGTTTACTAATTGCGCTGGTTCAGGGTCACTGTGCTCGAACTGATGTGTCTGTTAGAACAAGGCAGGAATCAGAAGTAACAGTTTTTAATTAAAGTACAGAATGAATAATCAGCACACATGAACAGCACAGTCAGACCACAGGGCATTGCTAAGGAAATATCTCCTCAGAAATGATATGTGAGGTAACTGTACATACAGGAGTATGTTTGTGTGGTTTAAAACCGTTAACAATAATTAGCCAATATCAAACACTTCCATCATTATTAACAATAACCTGCATTTATCCTGATGAATGTCCATTATAAACATGAAATTCTTTTGAATCTTTGCTGATTCATCATTCAATCCAGCTTACAGTGATATAAATTATTACAGAACGAATCTATAGGCCTACACTATTCAAATATATACATACCGGAAGCATCAATCAATGATCATTATAATGCTGAACTCAAGTGTATTTTAAATGTACAGTATAGCCTACATATTAACTGAACATCTTAGGCTAGATGCTAGGATAGTGGGCACTTCACGGTCTAATAAACTCATGTTGTCTTATTAATTATTCATTGTATAAGGCATTCAATAGAAAACACTCATTAAAGGACTTGCATGTTATCATAGAAGCACAACTTAAACATATCCACCTCAACCATGCAAAAGTTGTTCAGTCCATATGGAGAACTGGAGAACCCTCCCGGTAGTGCGATCGGTCGGCTCATCAGCAAATGAGAGTGACTGATGTATTGAGTAACCACTTATCTGATTGGTTGTTCCTTACCAACAATCATTAGCCTAAATAATAATGATGTTTATATAGGATTGAACAAATACATTTCAATTTTCACTTAATTATATTTGAACAAACACAAATATATTTTTTAAATGTGACTAGATTCACAAAAAATTGTACGGCCATGAGTGTCTTATTGCCTAAACCAAAGGTGCCCAATCTTTTTCCTGGAAATCTACGTTCCAGCAAAGTTCAGGTGTATTACTGTATATATGTGTATATTATTATGAGCTACCATCGATAGCCAAACATTCTTTATTCACACACAAAACAGTATTGTCTAGTAATTTTAGCAACCATGTAATTTCATTCAGCTGAATCACTTCCATGGCAGTTACTGTTTTGCTCCGTAATCGCAACAACCCACACCTGCTAAACACACCTAATTGACACCAAATATGCCAGTAAATCACAAACTACACATGTGTCCAAAAAGGTGTGAGACTGTGGTTCACTTAGGTCTACGTTTCAAGGCCCTTGTGAGACAGAACAAATTTAAAGTCCCCAGTTCAGAGTCTCCGTCTGCTCCCCAAGAAGACCCCAACCTAACCGAGGAGCCGTAATCTTTTTACACAGTCGTTTAGGTCAACAGAGAGGGCTCTGTCAGTGGGACTAAGACACCAGTTTAATGCCAACGGAGTATTAAGGAGGATTCTTGGTTCACAGAGATCATCTCCTCATCAGACTACACTACACGCTGTCTGCTGCTTATTCATCTTTTGAGTTTAAACAAACCAATTAGAGAAGAGTTACATCAACCGAGTCAAGATAAGGCGTGTTAAACTTCTTCAAATCTATTGTTTTGTGTCAACAGTCCTGTAGGTTCAAACAAAACAAAGCTTTTTGCAATTAAAAGGTCACTTGATAGTGGTTATGAGCAATTTGACCACCTGTTGTGCTTGTGGCTCCAATGACAGACCCTTCGCCGTGGTGGGGAGATGGGTTTAAGATGGCATGTGCTGCTGTCTGGCTTTTGTGTGTGACCTTGCACTGTTTAAGACTTTAATAAGATAGATACACAAATCAAAAGAAAAAAGCAAATCACTGACTTCAGCGCTCTAATTACCAGTAAATCACACAGGGGTCACTAATTAGGCAGAGCTGGATCCAGAGAGCAGTCACCATATGGCACCGGTGTTGTTGTCAGGGCCCGCACGGCTCCCACAGCCTCACAAGCGGCTAATTGTTTTCTTTCCCTGCTCCCCCTCTTTTCATTTGAGGTCTTTGTTATCTTGAGAGAACACGTTTTATGGTAGGCTAAGCCGCTTAGCTGATTTGAAGTGGATGCTAGCGGATGCTAGCGGGGGTACAGGAGCAGACAGGACTTCTGCTGAGGTGATGCGTGTTTGTGCTCTGAAAGATAGAGAGACTTAACATTTGTTGATCTGAAAGTAGCTCTCTCTGTTCATAAAAAGACAATTTGGTTCATAGTGTAAATACTGTATGACTCATGAAAAGAGAATGGACAGTTTTCTGCAGCGTTATATGCTATACGGCATGTAAAACTAAATATTTGAATACAATATTATGCATGTGTGTATTTATTTTATAATAATATTTAATCTAAAATATGTATAAA
Source organism: Siphateles boraxobius (assembly GCF_051911475.1). Taxonomy (NCBI): domain Eukaryota; kingdom Metazoa; phylum Chordata; class Actinopteri; order Cypriniformes; family Leuciscidae; genus Siphateles; species Siphateles boraxobius. Next base: position 15,108,886 of record NW_027509192.1, on the reverse strand, counting down.
AATGTAAAGTAATAGAAATATAAAGGTGCAATGTACATGGTACATTATACAGTAAAAAATACATACATAAAACATTATCTTATTACATTTTTTCTTCTTAAAATGTATTTGTTGTTTATGTAAATTAAACATGATTATATAACAGTTGACATCAGTTGAGTAAATCATAAGTTCATATCAATGTTGTAAGTATGCAAAAACTTTAAATACAGAACGGCATAAATAAATAAATAATACAAATATGAACAAAAAAATGAAGGTTCAAGTGTGCGTAGAAATATATAATATCTACTACAGTAATATTTTATTTTTTGAAATTTTTAAATGGACAATTTTGAAATATTGTTACACCATGACTATTTAATAAAGTTCAAATGTAATGTAAAAAACAAAGGAAAAAAGTGAGCACCAAAAACATACATCCCTTAATAAATTCATGTAAATGTTAACCTAAAATATCGATGTTGAACAAACATTTTGTAAACATCATGACATTATAAAAATATTATTTGAATTTCAGTGTCCTTATAGGCAAACATGCCACAGTCAATCATTGTTGTACACTGTTTTTTTGGAGTAAAAACAAGATTTAAATCCAGATTTGACTAACTCGAGCCAATAGAGATTAGCATTGCCTCATCGTTAATGGTGGACAGTTGAGGATTAAACAATGATGAAATACCATAAAACTTTAGGGAAGAATCCCATAGCAGATGCTCCATACAGCCTGTACATAAGAAATATGATTAATTTAAAAAAGAAAAAAGAAAGAACGATTGTAGTTACACATCAAAATTTGTAGGTACAGATAGACACTAGCATTCCTTCATATCTCATGCCTGTGTAGTTAAAAATGTCAATGTGTAATTGGATCACCTATAATAACAAAAACAGGCGTTGACCCATGATATCAATATTGATTCCTGAAACTTAGAAACCACTGATAGCCAAATCACCACATAAAAAAAAAATCAATCAATAAAAATCAATAACTAACCACTGAAAGTTTTGGTGTGATGCTAACAAAGTCTTCATTCATGAATTTTGAGGGAAAACCTCAAAAGAGAAGAGATGAGAGCATGAGAGAGAGCTAGATGGAGAGTTATGACTCAACCCCAAACCTTTTGTTTATTCGTTTCTATACACACTTGCTGTAGATGGAGCTAATACTGAGTGTGACTGATTGATCCACCCCTAGATGGACAGTAAAGATTAAGAGGATGACAAATAGGCACTTGCTTACACAGCACTTGCTGCTAATCCCTTTGTCTTCCTTTAGGGAGCCCACGGTAGCCTCAGAGTCACTCACTGTCCGGCTTCGCTAGACTCACCAGGAGGAGGTGACAGACCACACTGCACTTTACAAAAGCAACAAACAAGAAGTTCTACAGGACAGAGATACTCAAAGTAAAGAACGGACCAGGATAGAGTCCTTGAAGGAACTTGAAGAAACATCTAACAGTCTCAAGGCTGGACGGATCTTTTTAAGGACCCTCTGGGATTCCAATTAATCCACCTGGGACAGATATTTTGACCTCAAAAGCCAGATCCTTCTTAGAGTACATTTCGTAAACAGCTTGTGTGAACTTCTACAGTACATTGAATGGAGGATCCAATGTCAGAAATGTCGATGGTACAATTTGTATCACCATCAGATTTTTCCAGGAGCAACTCAGATGACAGTCAAGAGGGTGAGTAACTGCTTCTTCAATTTAGTTTGAACTGGACATGCAACAAGTGACAAAGACTCTTGCAATTAATAAACTTTCAAACTTTTGGTATTCTTGAATTTCAGTTTTAATATTTCAACAAAAGTCCTAAAGCACTATATTCTTAGAGCAAGGTGTATGTAGACAAAATCTGGATACTTTGCCCTATACCTCAACAAGTATGAAATGGCAGTTGAAACACCAAGAAAACACTGTCTAGTGATTACTTTTTCCTAATGATTGGATTGCGACATGGAATAACAAATAGTTGTTTCCTTGAATTCCCAGGTAAAAGCCCCGCTCCTGGCAAGATCCTGAACTCGGGACTTCTTTGTAAAGTGTGTTCGGACACCAGCAGTGGGAAACACTACGGGATATATGCTTGCAATGGTTGTAGTGGCTTTTTCAAGCGCAGTGTGAGGCGCAGACTCATCTACAGGTAAGAAAACACCTTACATATTCAAAGTTGGGAGCAAAGAAGATTGAATGTAGAATGTTCTTTAAAACCAATGCAATAACATAAACTAAGAAACTGATATTGAAATTTACAGATGTCAAGCTGGTACAGGCATGTGTCCTGTGGATAAAGCCCATCGGAATCAATGCCAGGCTTGTCGCTTAAAGAAATGCCTTCAAGCTGGCATGAACAAGGATGGTTAGTCAACTTTTAAAGGCATCCTCTTCTTTTCGACTTCTTCCTCTATTGTCTCCGCTTTCTAAATATTTCCATCCATCTCCTGTCAGCTGTTCAGAATGAGCGTCAGCCCCGCAGCACAGCTCAAGTCAGGTTAGACTCACTGGATGTGGACAAAGACAAGGAGCACCTCGCCACCACCTTGGAGCCCACTTCCTCATCCACCTGCTCTGTGATCAACCGCCCACTGCTGGGCTCCTCCATCAGCTCCAGCATCAGCTCCACAGATGCTATCCACCACTCCAACAGCCCCAAGAACGGTCATCGCTTCATGGCCAGTCTGATGACGGCCGAGACCTGCGCCAAGCTAGAACCAGAGGATGGTAAGGAATGAGACCACCTTGGTCAACCAGCATCACTAGCTATGTTTTGTTAATGAGCACCATGTCAGAAAGTTCAGAAATAGAATGGCAACAAAGTAAAAGTCACTTAAAGTAAAGCTCACTTTGAACTTTGAATTTGTTCTAGATCTTTATGACTTTATGGTGCTTTGGAAGGCAGTTTGAAACCTCCTTACACTATCAGAAAATTGTGCAAAATTGGAACCTTTAGGGGCCAGCCTGTCACTGAGGCAGCACCCTTAAAGGGACAACTTTGTACCTTATTTGCCACTAAAAGGTTTATAGTAGTAACTTAAGGGTACATATTACTAGTACTAAGGTACTAATATGCCACTTTTAGTGGTATATAAGGTACAAAGGACACCCACCCCCAGTGTGACAAACTGTTGTACCTTTAAAGGTAAAAAAAAAAAAATTCTGACAATGCACAAGGTACCGTAATATACAAAATGATTCATGTAAAGTCATTGACTGACTAGGTAGCGAGACAGTACTGCCTTATGTTTTGGACACGGCTATGCTGGTCTACCAGCTAGACCAACCCTAAATACTGTAGCGTTAATCAGCCTGGACCAAATTTTATGTTGGTCTAAGCTGACCTTTTCAACAGGCTTATCCACCTTATTCCTGACGAACTTACTGCGTTTTGAATTATGGGTGGCACTTCCGGTTTGGGGAACTCCCATTCAAAAAGACTGAAACAAATCATTTCAAATCATAAGGTTGCCCTACAAATAAAGCTGATCCGTTAGTTTGACTTAATGAGATATCAGTTTTCTTTCATGTTTTATCTAAGAATAACATGATAATAACGTAACACTTGGTATTTTAACGTGACATGTTATAACAAGAATATCTATAGTAAGAGCTCTGCATTCTTTTCCTCATGATTATTTTCTTTTTTACTTTTGAATTTCGCTGTAATAGTATGATAAAGGTCAATATATACTGCACATTTGTGGTCTGTTCTTCCGATTTAATTTACGATGTAGGCCTAGGCTATACCATTAATAATTCACTGGAATCCTCCCCAAATCCTCACGTGTCTTTCCAGGTTTGGTTTCACAGGTAAATACAATTTATTATGTGTCAAAATGACTGAAATCACTTTAAAATAGTATCACGCAATGCTGAAGTAAAACATTTTTTTGTTATTAAGGCGTATGTTATATAATACAGATTACCACAGTATTTAATCGACCGATTTTGCTGTGGAAAGATGCTTTTTCAGAGATTATTCATGGTTTGTTGAAAGTACCTTGTTGATGCTTTTACACTTTTAAATGTCCTTTTAATGTTCAATGGTTGAAGGGTGAGTAGAATAATGTAATGTCATCGTACACGGTTAAAAAAATATATATTATTGCGTCCAAAGAGCTAGTCCTTCACTGATTGTTTACAGCTTAACGGAAGTTACACCCATAATTCGCGCAAAGCTTCATGGGGCGCAGGAATACTGTGGATAACTCTTTATCCACATTTTATCAGTTCAAAATTTTGTATGTAACTGTGTTTTACAGTGGATGAGAACATTGACGTGACTAGTAATGAACCTGAAAGGAGTTCTCCGGAGTACGGCAGTGCTCTCTACCCCTCGCGCGGCCCTGAGAGTGTATATGAGACTTCAGCCCGCCTACTCTTCATGTCTGTTAAATGGGCCAAGAATTTGCCAGTGTTTTCCCATCTACCTTTCAGAGACCAGGTGAGAGTCAGGTGCACTATTGTTTCTCACGACAAATAAGCTATTTTCAGACACACGGTATATTATTTGGCAGGTACAATTATCTGCCAATACCAATCAAAATAATCGCCCTAACAATCCCTCACTATCCATAACTGCAAGTTTTAACACACCATTTTTGTGATTTTAGGTGATTCTACTTGAGGAAGCATGGAGTGAGCTGTTTCTACTTTGTGCAATTCAGTGGTCGCTACCTCTGGACAACTGCCCCCTGCTGTCCCTACCTGACCTCTCACCCCCAGGACAGGGCAAGGGAAGCCCATCCGCCTCCGACCTGAGGGTCCTTCAAGAAGTGTTTAGCCGCTTCAAGCCCCTGCAAGTGGATCCAACTGAGTTTGCATGCTTGAAAGCAATTGTTTTGTTTAAACCAGGTAGTTTTTCCCTCTTTTTGCCACAAGGGGGCATACATGATAGCAAACATTACAAAAACTAAGTTGGTGTTCTGAATGAGTAATCTATGCATTCTGTAACAGAAACACGAGGACTTAAAGACCCAGAACAGGTGGAGAATCTACAAGATCAGTCCCAAGTGCTGCTAGCTCAACATATCCACACGCTTTACCCCAGTCAAGTCGCCAGGTGAGCACACACACACACACACACACACACACACACACACACACACACACACACACACACACACACACACACACACACGCACACGCACGCATAAAGAAGTTAAAAAGTATTTTTGAGACAAGACACAACAAACACAAATTATTTTTATGAATCTCTCTGTTTTTAGGTTTGGCAGACTATTACTTCTCCTGCCATCCCTTCACTTTGTGAGTTCAGAAAGAATCGAGCACATTTTCTTCCAAAGAACCATCGGGAACACGCCCATGGAGAAACTGCTGTGTGACATGTTCAAAAACTGAGGAGCCTTTCTGAAAGACAGTTTGTAGAGGAACAAAATCCTCTAGACTTCAGGTGCTTTGCTTTACTGCCACGCTAGTTACAGTACTATGCCAATGAATCTGCCTGAATGCAAAAAAAAAAAAAAAAACCCACAAATGTATTTAATTTTTTTGCATAGGTTGCTTATTTGTTCTCATTATGTCTTATTTTATGTCTCTTTTTATCTGTGTTACTGTAGCTTTTATACTCAAAATAATGCTAATAAGTCTATGCATCTTAATTATGTGACACATCCTGGTTATGTATAATGCAAATTGCCTTGCAAAGCCATTATAATTCAAGATTATTTAGAATATGTTCGATTATCAGTTTAAAAATGAAAGTGTGAAATAAATTGTCAATTGGTAAAAGTTTGAAGATATGTCTCATATTTGTAGGACTTATAAATAAAATGTGTTAATGATTTTCTTGATTTTTTTTATTTCTTGAAACCTGGAATCTATCTATCTATCTATCTATCTATCGCTCTCTGAGTGTTGCCTATTTTTGGTGTTGGCTTTGCGCGATTTATGGAAGTGACTTTAAACTGTAAACAATCAGCGAAAGGTTCACTCTATGAACGCAATATTAGGCTAAGCATTTTCAAAAACTGGATACAATGTGATGATATTATTATCACACGTCGACCCTCGAACATTAAAAGGACATTTAAAAGTGTAAAAGCATGAGTAACAAATTAGTAGGCTGCAACCACAGACCACGAATAACCATTTTTTATTTTAGCCATGGTATTTGTAGTAAAACTGTGTAGTAAAACTGTGCCTACAAATGCCAATCAATCTGCCAAAAAGCATTCACAAGAAAATAATCAGGAGGAAAAGAATGCAGCGACTGAAAACAGCTCTTTCCATATTCTTGTAATACCACGTCTCATTAAAATACCAAACTGTCTCTGAATATGAGCACGTGAAGGGATTTTTTCAGCTCAATTCAGTCAAACTGCCTTCCAAAATCTTAAACGCAGTAGGCTTGTTAGGAAAAAAGGGAATACAATATAATTAATATCGAATACAATGAAATTTTCCATACGAATAATAAAAAAAGAGCATACCTTTCCAAACATCATGCATATCACTTCCGTTACTATAGAGGGCGCTGTTGCATTGACCATCAGCACATGACGTCATGTTAGACGTCGCAAAACACGGAAGTGCTTCTTGTTTTGACTGTCCATCCATACATTGACCTTAAAAAAATTTTTTTTTAGACAATAATAAACAATCATAGTCATCACGGAGGGAGCGAGATCTATTCTGACACGGCATGAAAATGTTCGGAAAGTCTTCGGGAAATGAGTATCAGTGTCTGTCGCAGAGAGATCAATTGTACAGTGACACTCCTGGATTGTTTTCATCTCATGCTGAATTCACTCACAATCATGACCAGAGAGGACATTCATTTGATTATGTCCCTAAAGTATCTCAAAACGACTTCACAGGTATTCACTCTACGTTACAGTTACTACGGTGCAAATAGTCAATATTATTTTGATAGTAACACTGCATAATGTAGCATATATATATATATATATATATATATATATATATATATATATATATATATATATATATATATACACACACACACCATTATTTAAATATGTAACTTTACTATACTGATATGTATATATTTTTATTTATTATATACAATAACAAATTTTTAGTGCTGTTATCAATTAAGCATGATTAATCGCATCTAACATAAACGTTTGTAAATATATAATATACTATATGTGTGCTGTCAAATCGATTACAGTTTTTCTCAGTCGCTTTGGTGCGTTTTTCACATCATCCCTAACATGTGCAAAATAATAAGTGCATTTCTCAGAACAATTTGTACAAACTGCAATATATTATAGATATGTTTCTAAAGCTAGTCCGTCACTAAAAATCCTTAGTACATCTCTCAAAAGTAAATATTCATGCCAATGATCATGTCAGTGTCATCAGAATGATAAGTCATTGAGTCATTGTTCACGAACAAGGTCATCAAAATGTTTAGGCATGTTGTCAATTGTAACTGTGTACTTTGACAGTATTACCTAATGTAAACTTACAGTAGGCTTCAGTTTGGATGACAGTTACTGTATTGTAATTGCACAAGGCTGCAGTTCAATGGCATATATCAATTTCGACAGTACTATTTACATATTACTGTATGTGGGTTATTGATAGAAAGAGAATGGACAGGATTTTGTTTTTCACAGCTTTTACTAGGGATGTAACAATATATCATGTCACAATATATCGCAATACAAAAATCCAACAATATGTATCGTGGATCGTGACAATCTGTATTGTGTGTAGTTCACCCAAAATAAAAAAAATTAATAAGAGTTGTAGTGTCAGTACTACATTACGTAAAATACTATATATATATAATGTTGAATATAATGTATAATAATGCAATGGAGGAATATTTGTGGATCCTGATAATGCCAAATGTCTGATGTTACCAGTAAAAGTGTCCAACATTATTTTACGTAAATAAATCTAGTCAGTTCAAGCATATTCATCTAAAATAATTCTGTATTTTCAGCTCCAGAATCATGAATATTGTTATTCTGGTGTCTCTATTGTCCTGTATTTCCAGCACTATTCATTTACACACACACAATGTAATACCAAAATTAGCATTTTAATCAACAGTTCATTTTTTGTTAATTTCTTTATCAAATGTCTTGGAGTATCGCAATAATATCGTATCGTGAGTTCAGTATCGTGATATGTATCGAATCGTGACATGAGGGAATCGTTACACTCCTAGTTTTTACTAGTGCTACTTTAAATTTAAATCTTTAAATAATTTACAGAAAGAAAAAGATAAGGGGCACAAAGGAAAAATAAACTAAATTAGAAAGAAACACAGGAAACACCCCTTAGTTGTGGTCTGTCTATATGCTTGCCAATTAATTACTGTATTCATGAGATGCACCTTTGAGCAATTTAGACAACTGGTTGATTGTTGGTTGAACTAACACTTTACATTCCTTCATGAGTGAGGGTCAATTTCACCTGCACGATTCATCAATTCACGTTTTTTTACAAAAGGTCTAATAGAATTGTGTAAAACTATGCTTGACTGTTTATGACAAATAGTTCAACAATTTTGCATGTAATGGCTTATGCAAGGAACTAATGCCTAGATGTTTTGAGGGGTAAGACTATTCAACAGAGAACCATATACTATGTTTTGATCAACATGACATGACCATTTGAAAATGTGGAAAAAAGCTGACACTTGTACATTATCAATTGCAATATGTACAAAAGCAATTGCCAATTGTTCAAAGGAATAAGAAATTGCTTTAATGTTGTGCACAAGTGACTAGATGATTTGGAATTTGTACAAGTAGTATCAAGAATTGCACCTTTGATCTAAGAAATGCACCAAAGCGACTGAGAAAAACTGTAATCTTTAACATATACATATGTTTGTGTTTGTGTATGTATACATACATACACACACACACACACACAAAATGTGAAATGTGATTCATGTGATCATTAATAATCGATTTGACAGCACTAATGATTAAATATAATTATTACTTATTATATATAACACACACTCACACACACACACTGTATATATATATATATATATATATATATATATAATTATTATTTCAGATAAATCTCAAGGATTGTTGTCCTGGATTTGCAACCTGATCGTTACGTTCCTGGTTTTCCTAGTTACTTTTATAACTTTCCCCATATCTGGATGGTTTGTCCTAAAGGTCAGTTCTATCTAAGCACATTATTATCAGAGTTTTAGTCTTTATTAAGCACTTATTAAATGTACAGTATTATTCTTAGGTTGTACCAAACTATGAGAGGATAGTTGTTTTTCGTCTGGGTCGGATCCGTCCTCCTAAAGGTCCAGGAGTGGTTCTGGTTCTGCCCTTGGTCGATCAGTGGCAGAAAGTTGACCTGCGGACCAGAGCCTTTAACGTCCCACCATGCAAGGTGCAATGAAATCACAGTACTTTTTAAAAATCTTTGTATACCAAGTACTTTGACATTCCCACAATTTTTCTGCCAAAAGGTAACCACCAAAGACGGTGGTCTGGTGTCAGTTGGAGCGGATATCCAGTTCCGGATCTGGAGTCCGGTGATGTCAGTGGTGGCCGTGCAGGATCTGAACGCATCCACCCGTCTCACTGCACACAACGCCATGATGCAGAACTTGAGCAAAAAGACCCTGAGGGAGATACAGACAGAGAGAATCAAACTAGGGGAACATCTTGGGGTGAGAAATAATAAATTTGGTTTTCTAAGTTCTGTGATTTTTTTCAAGATTAATCTTTTTTGCTTGTGTGATGCAGATGGACATGAATGAGATGACGAAGCCATGGGGGCTGGAGGTGGACCGTGTGGAGCTGATCCTGGAAGGGGTGCTCCGGGAACCAGATGGGGGTAATTCGGGGCCCTTAATTATGCCCCCGTCTGTCCCGGGGCTGGAAGCTCTCACCGGACCCATACAGCAGCTCGCAATGCACTTCCTGAGCCAGAGCCAGACGGCTGCGTCTCAATCCAGCCAAGGTGATGTTAGAGCCCTCCACATATTGAGGAAAATACAGAGAGATTAAAAAAAATATCAGAATAAAGGATATGGTTGGATTCTGAAGTTAGAGACGTCAAGACTAACTTTGAATCTTGGCTTGACAAAGTCTTGTCTGAATTTTGAAAAGGTATTTTGAATTGTATATAATACATTTTTCAATTGTAGTCTTTTAAAAAGGCATCTGAAATAATAACCTAAGTGCAATTTGTGTTGTCAAAAATATAGATTTTTCGATAAACATCAATACTGAAATATCTGAAACGCTTCCAATTCTCATTTTCTGCAGAATAGATACACGATACCAGCTCTCTCTCTCATATCTCTCCAACAGCGAGTTACACACAAACCCGCCTCCCCTCTCTCACTCGTTTCATTTGCTCCGGATGAATATTACTGGGTTTGAATTTCGCTGTGGTATTGCGTGTCAAGTCAAGTCACCTTTATTTATATAGCGCTTTTTACAATACAGATTGTTTCAAAGCAGCTGGAATATGAATATTGCACATAAATTTACTCATTCCCGCAGAGTTTGTACTCATACCAAAAGTGTGCGCATATAAAGCGGTAGTCTCACTACTAAATTGAGTTGTTTTTCGCTGCTTTTTGAGCTAAAACAATCAAATACATAAAATAACGTCAGAAGGCCGGTCTTGGTGAGTATTCACTTAAACACAGTCAGTTACTGTATTTTTTTAAGTGAATGTAAACAGTTGAGAAAGAAAACGCATGTGTAACGGTATAATGGCTCTATGCGTCAGGTCTTAAAGTGACAGCAGCCTAATATACCCGCTGCCAAATTATGAGATAATATTTTAATATCTATATGGCAGTTATTTCCCATGGTTTCGATGTCAAAATTGTGGCCAGTGAAAATGCTGAGTGGCTAGTATCTTTGGAAAACCACTAGCGACAGCTGCTGGTGAGCAAAAAAGTTAATGTCAAATAGGATTTTTTGAGACTCCTTAACAGTTGATTTTGTGTTCTGATGAAGTTGATAGACTGTGCTAAAGGGTTCTAACTGGTTGCAATGCTATTGGTAAGGTGCTATGAGTGGTTGCAAGGCTGTTACCAAGGTGTTCTTACTGGTTGAAGTGGGAGAATATTGAGACTGTAATAAATTGCTTGTTATATTCCTCACTTTGCATAAGATCATCTGCCGTATGACTAAATGTAAATTCACCTATGATGAAATGTTTTCAAGCCACCATAATAAATGTTGTGGTTCCTTCCAGATACAGTGAGCTTCGCAGATGAGCTGCGTTCAGTTTCAGCTGCGAGTGTCAGCAGTGTGGATGGCCTGATGGATGTGGTCCGATCAGTGCTGTCAGAGGAGCTGGTTCATCAGGTGGGAGCCTGTTACCACTTTCAGATCACCACTGACTCTGGAGAGACCAACAACTATTATATGGACCTGACACAAGGTAAGACTGAGACTGTGTGTGTGAGAGAACGCTATTACATAAACCAAAAAAAGCCTGTTTACCAATGCCATTTCACTGCCTACACCTGGTTTAGTGCCTGCTATTGGTATTATGATCCTAGGAACAATATCAGGATGGAGCCATGGCTTAGTGGTGAAGCTCATTTGGGTGATTTGGGTTCAGGCCTGGGCTGCGTTTCCCAAAAGCATCGTAAGCCCAAAAAAACGATCGTACGATTGTCTTAATATTACGGTCTGTTTCCCAAAAGCATCGTAACTTAAGTAGCACTTGAAAATCATCGCAGATCTACGAGTGCCCTGGAGTAATCGTAAATCCCCAAGTGCATCGTACGAAGACAGAGTTATGAGGTCTCCTGCAGGACAACCAGCACATTAGCTACACATTTAAATTTATTCAAGTGCAATGTGATTATAATATAAGGTTTTGATTGTACTTTATTGTACACTTTATTACTCGTTTTTTGTTTAAATGAATTTATAAATAAAATAATTAAAAAGGGCAGAAAACAACGACAAAAAAAGAAATAATTTAATCTAATAATTTTAATCTAAATGAAATGAATGAACAAAAAAAATAATAAAAGGTGTAATATGCTTCGAAGACTGCATGGGGAAATAGGATGAACTAAAAAAACATGTCAATGACTTGCTGACATGCACGAATACCAGCCATGTAGCCTGTTTCTTGGTCGGCCCCATGCCATGTGGTCCCATACCATCTTTGTCCTTCTCCACCTCTTCATCCTCCTCCCTCTTAAGGACACTCTCATATGTCCTGACTATAACAACAAACATTCTCAAATGATCATGTTCTCAACATTCTCAAACTGCTGAGATGTTGTGGCTGCAGTCTGGACAACAGAAGATGGAGGCTGAGGCCGGGGAGGGTTGTTTGGAGGACTGGGAGATGGTAGATGCTGGGAGATGGCAGATAAAACTGATCGTTCCTCTGAGCATGAAGGACCTGACCAGGCTCAGGTTGAGTTACCCCTACTCCTCCATGAATGTCAATACCAAATGCCATCTGAAGCACTTGTGCCAAGTATGACAAGGCCTTTTCTTCCTCTGCTGTGTGAAGGGGGAATCATTGGTCCCACCACCTGTTTTATTAAATGTTGTCCTCTGCAGTGCCCTTTTTCCTATAGCAAGGCTGGCAAAGTCCTGCCACTTCTTCCTGACCTGCTTCCCTGAACTTTTAATGCCCCTAGTTTCAGTCGGTTTTGTAGCAATAATATCCCAGATTTTTTGTTTTTGTTTTATTTGTATGACTGCTGAATAAAATATGTTGTATAGCTCCACCTCCTCTAAAATTACATTAATCTCCTCTTTAAAAAATAAAAAAAATAAAAAAATATATATATTTTGGTTCAGCCATTTTGCTGTTGTCTCCACCCATAGGTTTGTGCTTTTATAGATTATTGGCCGCGTAGGAAATGCACATCAGATGAAAACAATTAGGCTATACATTTCAAAATACAAGCGTGTGCTACAATTACGAGCGTGACATTTCAGCACTTGACAAACGGACAGCGACACTAGCACAATCGTGCTAAGTGCGTTTTTGTGAAACGCACGTGAAATGAACACGAATGTTCATAAAGTCGCTCGTAGAAAATGCTCGTAAGTGCTAAGATCCATCGTTATCGGGAAACGCAGCCCTGGCTTGCAACATCTCTGAAATCCTTTATACTATGGCTTATTTCTGTTACCCCAGCTAACAGTTTTTGGTTAAATTTGTTTTTTTTAAGGTTTGTTGTTGGTTAACCAGGAAATTTTTCTTAACAGAAATAAGACATTAGTGTTTGGTTTGTAGAGCATTTTCTAACGTTACCCTAATGTTAGTCTAACGGTCCCCTACCCTCAGTTCATCATGTTCTTTAAACTTAATCATAAATAAAACAGTATTATATAGATGCTTACAATCAGTATAAAAAAACATTTCTTGTTTTTATTTATTGCTTAATTTATAAAAATAATCCGAGCACATCAACCTTTTTATGGAAGATTAAATACGCCCATAGTATAATTACTGTAGGATATCAGTACATTTATTTCTTACCACTGAATTGTACACTTTAGCATGTCATGCTTCTTTTGTTTCTTCTCAAATAACATCATGTTAGACGTCAAATCTTTCCAAAATTATATTTACTCTCATATCTATATTAATTATAAGTAATTATACTATGGGGGTGTTGAATGCTTGAATCTGATTGGTTAACAAACTTTCTAAGGTGTGTAAACGTTTTCAGGGAAACGCACGGTTAAAGTAATTCCAGGTTTTGTGACCCATATCACAATAACCAAACGGAACCCAAATACTAACGTTAGGGGGACATTCTGTGTTTGCTGGGACTCTGCTATTAGTCATTAAAAATTAGGGGGAGAAAACAATAAGTCAGAGGTCAAAACTAAAACTATTAAAAAACATTTCTGTAAATTGAAATAAAGCTGAAATCAAGTCAAATATAAATATTAGTTGAAAAACTTAAACTAAACTAAAATTAGAAAAGTTGCCTTGGCATTAAACTGAAGTTAAAGTTAAAGCAGTAAAATGATTACAACTGAAATAAAACATTTATATAAAAAAAGAAAGAAATAAAAGAGAAATTCTTTATACATGAAACTAAAAATAAAAGCTATTTATATTTATAACCTATAATGCTAAAATAAAGATGTGTTACTACTGTACATGAAACATCAGGTAAGATGATTGAATGGTGAATATCTGGTTGCCTATAAGAAATCCATTTTTTACACTTTGCTTTAATCCACAGTATAAAAAAGTTCTAACACCAACACAGTACCCAAATTAAGACCAACATCATCCATAATATCTCGTGCCATACTCTACTATTCAAAGTATATGATTACATGCAGAGAAAATTGACAACCATGTATTAAGATTATGTACTGCCCCATTTGGGACGTTCTCTAGACCGCATTGTAGTTCAATCCCCTGAATGCTGCCTCAGCGGTTTACTGTCTGTGTTCAGGACGTGGAGCGTGTGGTGTGGGCGTCCTGCCGAGAGAGCCGGATGTGTCTCTGAGCATGAGTGAGCAGGATCTGCTGGCCATGTTCCAGGGCGGCCTGCGACCGTTCGCCGCCTACAGCAGCGGCAGACTGAGAGTACAGGGAGATCTGAACACTGCCATGAAGCTAGAGGCACTCATCAAATGCCTCAAGACAACATAACATGATTTATAACGCTTCCGTTTGTAGTTATTTCAATTGATCAAAAGCCTTTGTAAATAATTGAAGGTTTACACTGTGAATGTTTAAATAGCTTCAGGGCTTAAATTATATATTGAAAAATATTTTATTGCATTCAAAGCCTTTCACTTCCTGGTGTGTCAGTGTTGTTTTTGTTGTTTAAAAAACACTTTTATTCCAAATTTCTTTAAACTGTCTCATATATCAATGCATAATTAAAATGTAAGTCCTCTGGAAAAGAAATTATAAAAATCGAGTGTCCGTAGTCCTCTCAGGACTGTAAAAAAACACAGGTCTTTATTCCATTCGGGACAAAAGAAATGATTGGCTGGGGCGACTTTCACTCTCCCTCGCTACCACGGATACCACCTCTGCTGATACAGGAGCAGCCCAAATGCGCGCACCCGTTTGAAGAGGCACGGAAGCTAGTAATAACAATTATGCCAGAGAAAGAACAGTCAAAATTCTCAGTACCTGCATATTGAGGCAGCGAAGTCAAACAAGTTAAAAAAAGGAAGACAGTATTTGAAAAGGCTATGAACAAAAAGTCTTTGGATAAATCAAGAAATCATACGGCAGTCAATATCGGCATGGCTTTTCCAGCGGTGGCGACAACTGAGGGATCTCAAGGGGCTGAAAAGTGACTCAATGATGGCTTTATTTCTGCTGGACATGTAATCTTGCTGTTTTCATTTTGATGGCATTTATTTTTTCATGAAGCATGTATCACTAACACACGTAGCTACCTAATATAGCTACCTAACGTTACGTAGCATAACTAACGCTACACTGGCTCAGCTATGACAGTGTAACTTTGGTGTCGACTGGTATAACGTTACTGTTAGTGAGCCAGGGTTGAGACGATGAATAAGCAATACCTTGCACGACCTCCTCTGCTTCGCCCTCGACCGAAGCGTGTGGCGTGACAGCGTGAGAATTGGGTCAATTGCGTGAGTCTCACGCTCAATGCGTGAGAGTTTGCAGCCCTGTGTCACTAAATGCACTGCGCTCCTCTCTGCTTGGCGCTGGTAAATGCGTCCGACTCTTCCAGCTGAGCGAATGGCCGGGATCGCGCGTTCATGTGTTTTGGGGGCGTGGCTTTGGAAGGAGCCGAGAAGGGAGGGGGTGGGCGTTAATAGAATAATGAGCTGTGTTTATTGCAGTCCTGAGAGGACTACAGACACTCGATTTTTATAATTTCTTTTCCAGATTACTTACATTTTAATTATGCATTGATATATAAAGACAGTTTAAACAAATTTGGAAAAAAAGTATTTTTGGGGAATTCTACTTACCCTGCCTTTAATTATTTATAATATTGTGAAGTATTATGTGACCCAACCATTTCAATTTATGTATTTACCCAATAAACTGTTGATTCAAAATCTATTTATGACTGACTTTACAGAAATATATTTTCTAATAAATGTATATTCTACTAATCCGGTGAGTCTCGGATTATTACACACACACTTAGCAACATCCTTGAAGTTTGTGTTTATGGGCTGATCCGTTGTCTTGTCCAAGGTTGACTGCCTCTCGACCTTTGACCCCCATATATTTGGTGCCCTTGCACAACTGTTTATACAGAAAACTTTACAACAAGGTTATTTCACTATAGCATTTAGGTGTATATATATATATTTGTTCACTTGAATGAGTACTCAATGCTCTTTCTGCACACTGCTAAAGGGATATTAGACCTTAAAGAGATGAGCAATGAGATCATTTATTTTCTAACAGCTCAGTGTCATCAATGAAGCATTCAAATAAACGCATTTGTGCCAATGCATATTGAAACATGATGAAATGAGGAGGAAAGAATAAAGATGGAGAAAGACAAATTGTAGGCAAAAATTGATAAAATGGTCTGAGAGAAACCGCTGCAGCCGAAGCAGTGGCTCTAGAAGCAGCTATTGACACCAGTGTCCATAGTAAACATGATCGTCCACTGGAAACAGCTCCTGTTGATGTTATGCAGTGGACATGTGAATACGTTGACCAGATGAATCTACATGCAGTCACAGAATTAGCATCAAAAACAGAGCCACGTTTCAAGGCAGAGAATTGCTCAGACGACACTGAATTTTACCACATGCGACCAAGAAAAGATTCTGCTCAACCATCACAATTCTCACCAGTACGGTGTACATTTTAGGGCATCCTCAGACCTCAGACATATGAAGACAAGGCATGCCTCAGACTAAAAGGCTTCAGTCATTGGACAAAACGGCATCGCGTCTCAGACTGAAAAGCTTCAGGTCTCAGGAAAAACAATGTCAGGTGTCTCGTACAATTAGGCATCAGATGAAACAGCCTCAGACAAAAAGGCATCAGACACAAAGGCATCGGACGAAACAGCATCAGACATAAAGGCATCGGACGAAACAGCATCAGACATAAAGGCATCGAACAAAAAGGCATCAGACATAAAGGCATCGGACGAAACGGCATCAGACATAAAGGCATCGAACAAAAAGGCATCAGACACAAAGGCATCGGACGAAACAGCATCAGACATAAAGGCATCGGACGAAACAGCATCAGACATAAAGGCATCGAACAAAAAGGCATCAGACATAAAGGCATCGGACGAAACGGCATCAGACATAAAGGCATCGAACAAAAAGGCATCAGACATAATGGCATCGGACGAAACGGCATCAGACATAAAGGCATCGGACGAGGGCTATTGGATATATCCCAATACAAATTTTTTTTTACAGCAATGTTAAATCAAGCAGTTTTAATCAAGCAGTCTAATAGCTTGAAAGAACGCTTTAACTTCACGATCATGAAAACTATCGATAGTTTGCCAACATACAAGCTATAGCTAGTTGAAATATGTCATCTAACTTTTTAAACGTGCAAATAAAACTCGTGAAATGCATGTTCTCTTCTGTATACAAAGTAATTAGTGTAACATTTGATGAAAGCAATTATATAAACATATCATGACGGGTTACCGCCTCCATCAGCTGTTGTTGTAACTGATCTGAACCGCGTACATGTGACATCACATGGAGAGCGGCAATGCGAACCTCTAAACTCCACCTCAGTCCGTTTCGCCCGATGCCTTATAGCTGATGACTTTTAGTGTGAGGCTGTTTCGTCTGATTTCGTTTCGTCTGATGCCTTTATCTCTGATGCTGTTTCGTCCGATGCCTTTATGTCTGATGCCTTTTTGTCTGAGGCTGTTTCGTCTGATGCCTAATTGTACGAGACCTGACACCTGACATTGTTTTTCCTGAGACCTGAAGCTTTTCAGTCTGAGACGCGATGCTGTTTAGTCCAATGACTGAATCCTTTTAGTCTGAGGCATGATGCCTTGTCTTCATATGTCTGAGGTCTGAGGATGTCCTAAAATGTACACCGTACACCAGGCATGAATCATCCTTCTGGTAACACTCCAGATAATAACCAGCACAGAAGGCACACAAGTTTCACCTAAAGCAGCACACCACCTCTCACAATGGCAAGTCCAACACCTTAACCTTCCCAACAATAGAAGTGAGACATTTCAGATTTGTCAGATATTTTGTTTGGCTTGACCTTGTTAAAACTGGTTGAATACAGTTCAGTGACCAACCAGAAAGCTTCAGAGCCTGGCAGCGGTCCTTTTAAAATGCTGTTAGTGGTTTGAACTTGACACCTAGTGAAGAAATTGACTTGTTGGCTGGGAAAAGAATCAGCTGAACACGCTAAATGCATGAGGTCAGTACACATTAATCAGTCATTGAGGGGCCATGACATGATATAGATTAGACTGGAAGGGTGTTATGGTGCTCCAGAGGTTATCGAAAGAGCACTTTTCCTGTCACAAATGATCTGGTTACAAAGAGATGACCCGGAGTTAAATTTTTCCAAACAAATAGATTCACTTCATAAAGCACACAAGGCTAGTTGGAAGCCAAGCAAATCAAGAGAAGTCTCAGTTAACAAGATACATGTGTCTTCCCCTATTCAGTTTGACACCAATAAAGATTAACTGAAAACTGAGGATGCAGAGAGACAATAGACCTCACTTACTAAGGAAATGCCATTCCTTCCATGAGCCTTTGAAGGAACTTTTGCATTTTCGAAAGAAAGAGAATCTGTCTTAAGTGTTTGCTTAGCCACAAAAACAAAACACAACCTGCCTGAGAAACACAGCCTGAGAAAGCACTGAAAGTCTATGAAATCCTTGATGAGCAGTGCAATAGGTAATTAGCTCATTTTGAATTCTTTGATGCCTTCAAAGAAAGTGGCCCAGATTCTCCGTATACCCCTAGAACTACCTACCAAATCGAGTCTGTAGATAGAAAGGTAATCCTCTCCCTACCAAGTTTGCTAGAGTGTAACAACATTCCGGACAATAGGGCAGGTTCCCACACCAAGTGCTGCTCTATATCACGCTCACTTGAAACCTATAGCTTCATTCATACCAGAGTTAGACCCAGATACTCCTATCATGATTCCTCTGGGTCGTGACATTATCAGAGTACATAAGGTTCGCAGACAGGTAAACGGTCCTCATGATGCTCCTTATGCACAGAAGCTTGACCTAGGAGGGGTAATAGTTGTTTGAACGGTATTTACAAGTCTACCACTGTGAGTACATTCTTCACTAACACAAAAGAACAATGCCCATCCATCTTTGATCCCTGTCAAAATATTTCAATGTGTTCTGTGGAGCAAATTTTTTGCAATCTCAAAGGTGTTTAGTTTGGTCAAGAAATATTTAAGGTTACCTGACAACAAAGTGTCCCCATCTATCAATGACCTGTCGTTCCTTCACATTATGGAACGAGAGCTGGAGAAAGACGAAAGCAACAGCTGGGTAGCTCCTTTGCCTTTCAAAGCTCCAAGGTGCAGACTTCCTAACAACAGATGTCAAGCCATGAAAAAGGTTGTCAAGCTTGAGACGTAATCTAAAGAGAAATCCAGAGATGAAAAAGCACTTATTTACTTTTATTGGGAAGGTTTTTAGTAACAACCATGCTGAAGAAGCCCCCCCTCTCATGGAAAGAGAAGAGTGTTGGTGTTTGCCTCTCTTTGGGGTATATCACCTTAAAAACCCAGGAATATAAGAGTTGTCTTTGATTCCAGTGCCCGTCATGAGGAATGATGAATGATGTTCTTTTATCTGGACCACACCTGAACACCACCCTTCTTGGGGTGCTCATGCAATTTCGCAAGGAAGCTGTGACCATAACAGCTGACATTGAACAAATGTACTACTGTTTCTTAGTGAGAGGATGAGCACAATTTCCTAAGGTTCCTGTGGTTCCATAATTATGACCCATCTGAACACATCATTGAGTACCGTATGCAGGTCCATGTTTTTGGTAACCATCCATACTCTGTTGTGGCCATCTATTGTCTCCTGCAGTCTGTCAAAGATGGTGACCCTAAGGTCAAGAACTTTGTGAACTGTGACTTTTATGTTGACAAGAGTTTGAAGTCTCTTCCTACATTCAAGGTGGCAGTGAACCTGCTCAGAAAACACAGAGGACTCTTGCTTGTTCCAACTTACGGCTTCACAAGATAGCTTCAAACACTCATGCCAGTGATCTCAAAGATTTGGATCTTGGATCTAACATGCTTCCTACGCAGTGCAGTCTGGGATTAAATTGGTGTTTGAAATCTGACACTTTTACTTTCAAATTAGCTACTGAAACAAAACCCTTTACTTGTCGAGGTGTCCTATCCACCATTAATACCATCTTGGCTTTGTTGCTCCAGGTAAACTCAAGGCCAAATCAATCATAAGAGTACTCAATAACCAGAATGATGACTGGGACTCCCCTCTGGGAATGGGACATGTGGTGATTTTCTCTTAAGGTTTTATGTAAGCTCCGCATTCCAACATGCTACACAAACCTATCACCTTCTACAGCAGGGATGGGCAACTTTGGTCCTGAAGGGCCACTGTCCTGCAGAGTTTAGCTCCAACCCTGACAACAACTCTTTTCTAGTAATCCTGAAAACATTGATTAGCTTGTTCAGGTGTGTTTAATTAGGGTTGGAGCTAAACTCTGCTGGACAGTGGCCCTCCAGGGCCGAAGTTGCCCATCCCTGTTCTACAGCTACACGAAGGGAGCTATTTGTTTTAACAAAATCAATAGCTGCAGTGGCGTACCTTAGATCGACAGATTCATGTGGAATCAATCATATCGGCTTCATCATGGATAATGCAAAACTCAGCCTTGAGCAAACACTTCCCCGTCTTGAGTTGTGTGCTGCGGTTCTGGCAGTAGAACTGGCAGAGTTCATCACTTTAGAAATTGACATACCCTTGGATGACACTGCTTACATTACAGATAGTAAGGTAGTGCTAGGCTACATATGTGAGACCTAATGAGACACGATGCTTCTATGTACATGTTAGCATTCGAGTCCTCCGGATTTGAAAGCTTTCACATTCAAATGAGTGGAAGTATGTGTGCACAGATACGAGCCCAGAAGACAATGCAACAAGGTCTATCATTGCTGCTCATCTAAAAGACACCAATTGGCTTCATGGTCCAAATTTTCTGATTAGCACCCCCCAGATTATTCCTGTAGGGAACACATATGAGCTTGTGGATCCTTCTTCAGATGCAGAGGTACATCCTCAAGTCTCCACATTGAAGACCACAATGGTGAGTAAGAGCCTTGGAGCACAACGCTTCTCCAAATTTTTCACTTGGAAGTCCATCACTCATGCCATTGCATGTCTTCTTCATATATCTTGTCAGTTCCATAAAGGTTCTACAACAGTTGCAAGGGGTGGCATTACTGTTCCAATGCTCCAACAGTTGAAGAACTCTTATGTGCTGAAAAAGTTATCATCAACAGAAGACATATGACCAAGAGTATAACATGGATAAACTCCCCAGAAAAAGCCCCCTTAACACCGTGTCCTAACTAGACGCAATGCGATAAGAGTCCAGTGACAAATAATTTGTCTGTCCACACTAGACGCGAGATGTGTAAAAATCAAGCAAAACCAACAGCCAATCAGAACAGCATGTGGGCGGGCTCACGCGACAATTGCATAGCACCAGAGAGTAAACTTGACAGCAATCGCAAGAAAATGGATAAGTAGACTACATAATCAAATTCGCAAATATTACACAATTTAAACAATTTATTCAAATACATAGGCTACTGGCTTACTTGTGTCATGGAACCTTGCGCTCCCCAACTCGCGAAAGGTCAGATCTGCTACATCTTTTGATGATAAGTTTTATTTAGAAAACCTTGAATCCATGTAAGACACAATGTCATTAGACATAATCCATGTCATTAGAATCAATGAATCCATGTCATTACACACAACGTGCACACATGTGCAGGCCAATGTTTTTTTTGCGGTGATGACGGTGACGAGCTCAGGCCCGCGGTAGGCGTAACGTGACCACGGTATTGTGGTAATGCGGTCACCGTCCCAGCCCTAACTGGCACCCGCCTAACACAACACCTAATCAATGCCTGACCTCTTGTCCCAGTGTCAACTGACCCAGATAACCCATTCATACTCACACCCAATGCACTCCTAACTCCTAAAAGATCACAATTGCTCCTGCCCCAGCTGGTGATTGGGTCAAAGACCTTTATAAATGGCAGTGGTGCCGGGTACAACACTTGGCACAAACTTTCTGGGATTAATGGAAAAAAATATTTTGCAACCAAAAAGAAAGTGGCCGTCTAGTAAGCCTGATGATGAACTAGGAAGCATTGTGCTTTTGTAGGATGAACAGATGAGACTTGTTACTCAAGTCTTCCCAAGCAAAGAAAATTTTACCGATCCCAATTTTTTTTTGAGAATTCAGTCTTATTATAAAGATATGTAAATCTTAAATAACATAACTTAAAAAGACAAGACACACACACACACACACACACACACACACACACACACACACACACACACACACACACACACACACACACACACACAATCTCTTCTCGATTTGTATTACATATCGATTTGTATTAAATATGAAAAACCATTTCAACCAATATGAAAATAATGTAAAATAGAATGTGAAGAATCTCTTCCCCATTGAATTCTAATCAGGAGGTCCGTTACAATAAGGCCCTCAATAATAACCAGTAGGGGGCACAACATCTTATGAATGTCCCAGAAAATTTGGGGTGGTCTCTTTGCATATGTCCTCAGCACACTTCCCCATCATCCTTGACATGTAAAGTGGGAAGTGATAAGCAAACAGCTGCTGTCCACAGCAGCTGTTCATTCCATAGCGAGAGAGAGGCAGTGAGAGGGTGTGATGGACCGCTGGAGTCTGAGGGCCCGTCTGGCTCAGTGTCTGTCCACACTTAAGCACCTGCCACAGGTCAGGACGAACCACGCAGGACGAGCACCTGCAGTCCAAAAGGACAACTCTATCGTACTGCCCTTCAGTGAGGTTCCTGGACTGTGGAAGAATGGTGTGGCGAGTCTCTACACTTTCTGGAAAATGGATGGCCTCAGGAATATACACCGGATTATGGTGCATAATTTCAATATGTTTGGTCCCATTTACAGGTAAAACAACACATTTTTTTTTTACAACTTATAGTCTGTGCCATATACGGGATTGCATGGACATTAAAAATCTGTATATTTCAGGAAAAATTTCCAGGCCTTAAAATTTCATAAAAATTAATAAAAAAAAAAAAATACAGTCATGCACATTTCTATTTCTTTGCTATATGTTTTTTTCTAAAAAAAAAGACTTTTTTTGGTTACTCTTTATTTTATGGTGATGTAGTTATATTTTACTTGCTCAAATAAGTACTGAGTAATATCAATTAACTACATGTAATAACTAGAGTTACGGTTAGGTTTAGGGTTAGTTACTTGTAATTATGCATAATGCACTGTTATTACTATAGTAAGTACATGTAGTAACGTGTAACTTCATCACCTTAAAATAAAGTAATACTATTTTGTTCCCCCAGTTATCAAAGATACAACTTGAAAAGTCATAGAAATTGGTCAAAGGTGGTAAAAAAATAATTTTAATAGTTGTATTATGTTAATTTCATAAATTTTATACTGCATAAATGTGTTTAATGACATAAAAATAACTAAAATACTGTACAAATATTTTCAGACTATTTTTCCAAAATATCACACATTTTTGACTCATGAATATTAAAAAGATTTCCTAGGGTTCTTCCATTTGACCTAAATAATAAACCATATTGACCTTTTGCTTCTTTTTTTTAAAAAGAAACAATGATAAAAATTGTCCTCATTACTTTTTCATTGTACAATCGATTATGCCACCTAAAGTTTGATTGATTGATTGACAATTGATCGTGATCTTCATGTTCAAAAGGTTTTCACCCCCCAGCTCTTAAAGCATCATGTTTCCTTCTTGGAGCATCAGGGAATGTTTGAACCTTTTTTAATAGTTGTGTTTGAGCCCTCAGTTGTCCTCAGTGTGAAAAAATGGATCTCAAAATCATGCAAAAACACCTGAACATTGTGAAAACATATTCTAACATTATGATGTCTATATCTGCACAATAAATTTGCTCAGGGAAAAAGTTGGATACTACGAGAGTGTGAACATCATCAAGCCTGAAGACGCTGCTATCCTGTTCAAAGCTGAAGGTTATTATCCCAAGAGGCTCCGTGTGGAAGCGTGGACCTCCTACAGGGACTACAGGAACCGCAAATATGGCGTCCTGCTAAAGTAGGCAGTCTTTCCAGATCTGCTACATCCACGTTTACTGGAATAGTAAAAGATATTGATTTGTTCCTGCAGAGATGGAGAGGACTGGAAATCTAATAGGATCATTCTAAACAAGGAGGTGATTTCTCCAAAGGTGCAGGGGAACTTCGTGCCGCTCCTGGATGAGGTCGGTCAGGACTTTGTGGCTCGAGTCTATAAAAAGATTGAGAGGAGTGGACAAAATGAATGGACCACAGATCTGTCCCATGAACTCTTCAAGTACGCACTGGAATGTAAGGTTCGACACCATTAATAACAAACACAACTTTCTTATTTTATTATAATTGTCTGTACAATGAAATGTGAACACACACACACACACACACACACACACACACACACACACACACACACACACACACACACACACACACACACACACACACACACACACACAGTATTATATAGCATTATTTACTCAATTTAAAATTTTCCCCCCTTCCATTTTATCCAAAATATCTTAAATATTTTTAGGTATTTTTATGTAAACATTTGTAGTCTGTTTCTGTCTGTTTTAATAATTGTTCTGATTACATGGTAATATTAATTTTTAAATAATACTTAAATAAATAAATCAAATATTAGCCTTTGAGCTTTGCATAAAACTTTACCAAAGATCATCCTGCATTAGAGAAATGTATACAAGAAAATGACAAAAGAAAGTTATTTATGATGACCCGATGTTGCCAAAATGTTAAGCACTTAAGCAAACATTTTTTTTTTACATTAATTTAACAGAGGTTTTTTTTTAAATCAAAATTACAAATGATTTTTACAGGGATGGTTCACCCAAAACTGAAAATTCAGTATCATTCTTGTGCGGAAGTGAAGGGGATTTGAAAGCTAACCCTATTTGTTTCTCTCAGCCGTGAGTGTTGTGTTGTACGGTGAGCGTTTGGGTCTGCTGCTGGACTACATTGATCCAGATGCCCAGCACTTCATCGACTGCATCACCGTCATGTTCAAGACCACCTCGCCCATGCTGTTCTTCCCTCCGGCCCTGCTCCGCCGCATGGGGGCCAAAATCTGGAAGGACCACGTGGAGGCCTGGGACGGCATCTTTAACCAGGGTAACACGAGACTGGTTGCATAGGATGAAATTCATTCTAATCTTTTTGGCGAGTAACACTTCAGGCTCTGATATACTCACTTCGAAGTTCTTCGCTTAGGGGTAAAAAGAATTTCAAAATATGAGACCAGCGTTATACTGTTAGCAAACATCCGATGTCGCCCACGCTGCAAGTAGCTATACAGTATTAACTCTTTCCCCACCACTGATTTTCATGTTTTCACTGTTATACGGTAGGGGGCGCTATGAAACATCTTCTGAAGGAGTACTAAATCTCCTGATCAAAACAGGCGAAGAAGAAGCAGAAACAAGCAAAAGCATATATAATACATATGTAAAATAACACGATCACCAACATTAAACAGCATATAAATCAAAACTGCCTAATGTTACTGAATGAAATGTCGACCCAGGACAAGCTATAGGACTGATCGATCTACTCCATCTTTGTTTTGATCATCGTTCTGAATCTTATCTGGATATAGTCTTTGACAAATATCCGATTTTCTCATTCTCTTTTTTTTTTTAACTTACCCACATTCAAGTGTTGATAAAAAAAAGGAAACATGAAACAAGAATAAAACGTTTTTTTGTTTGTTTGTTTGTTTGTTTAAAAGTATAGGCTCTGTTCTATCTTTTGATATATTGCATGTTCAGATATTCACACAACAAAATCGTCTCGGGGCTGGCAACTTTTCTTAATTAAAAAAATGAGTTAAACAACAGCTGAGTTTAACAGCTGACTTGCTGAAGAAGAAGAAGACGACGAAGATGAAGACTGTCATTTCAATTCTTTAGCGGCTGTGATTAATAGTATTTTTATTAGAAGAGTTAAACATGAAAAAACAGTGTCAGTGTCGCTTTCAATTACAATTACATCTTTATTTTCTACTATAAAGCAGCTCTCCAGTGTGTTCATGTTTTTACTCGCGAACATCTGGCCTCGACATACTGAATAGAAAAAAATGAAACGGAGAAGATTTCCACGTCAAACATCAGAGCCACACCTAAATATTATGTAATCGCCACAGACCAATGTTTCGAATGTGTTTACCAGCCGGAGCGAACTTTTCCGGAAAGTTCACTTTGGTAAACTGTTTTGAACTCCCAAAACGAACTTGAAACAAACGTAACTTTGGCCTGATTTTGTTCGAAATTACATCACACCAGTTCTTCGATTTCACTTCAAGTATATCGGGGCCTTTCCTCTTGAAACTTCCACTGATTTTTCATCCCTCAATGTGGTTTTTCCAAAGCCGACCGATGTATCCAGAATATCTACCGACAGTTGAGGAAAGATCCAGAAGCCAGCGGGAAGTACCCTGGTGTGCTGGCTAGTCTTCTTATGCTGGACAAACTGTCCATCGAGGACATAAAGGCCAGTGTCACGGAGCTGATGGCTGGAGGAGTCGACACGGTAAGATAAATAATCAACGCTAGAGGAACAGTTCATCCAGAAATAAAAAGGCCATAATTGACTTACCCACATGTCATTCCACACCTGTATGACCTTCTTCTGCAGAACACAAAATAAGTTATTTTGAAGAATGTTTTTGTCCATACAATGAAAGTCAATGGGGTCCAAAACAAACAACATTGGACCCCATTGACTTTCATTGCATGGACAAAAACATTCGTCAAAATATCTTCTTTTGTGTTTCACAGAAGTAAGAGGATGACAGGACTGAGAAAATTATTATATATTTTCATTTTTGGGTGCTATTACAGAATATGAACTCGGGTTATATAAAGTATGTTTAATCAAAATGTTTTCAAGGTTGATGTATTTGTCAGGGTTTCGGGTAGGTGGAAGTAGCGAGGACTCAAGTGCAGAACAATGGGCTTTTATTAATAATAATTAAAACAGAATACAAACAAAACTAAAGACAAAAAAATGACTTAACTGTTATATGGTTGAAGGATGAACCCAAGCGCAGACAGCAAATGACTTTCACAGGATTTATTAAAGGACAAAAACAGAAAACAAAAGCCCACGACGGGGCAAAACAAGACAAGGCAAGGCAAATACTATGACAGTAAACTAACAACTACGACAGGAACAGACACTTCTTGATGACAAGACCCTCAACAGATTACTCACGGCAAGACTCACACAACGTATGACAATGTCAAACAATGAACCAACACAGGACAGCAAACACTAGGGGATCATATAGGGAACACTAATGACGAGGACAGGTGAAACTGACTGGATAATAATGACAAGACGGGGATAACAAGGGGCGGGGTAACGTAACGAGACAACACAAGCACATGGCCCAAACAATTGGCCATGCGCTTGTACACAAAACATGGGTCCATGATCCTGCCACAAGACTGGAGAATCAAAGACATGATGGCAGAATCATGACATTAACTGGAGAGCAAACAAAGGAGGTAACGAGGGAGGACAGGTGGGGCAAATTAATCAATAATCAGGTAACAAGATGGGAGGGGCTAGACAATCGACAGGAGAGCACATGGCTTGTCATGTATGTTTCCTTGTGCCAGGTGCTCACACCAAACATGACAAAAACACAAGCACATGGCCAGTAAAACAAATCACAAGCCATGTGCTAACACAAAACGAGACATGAGCCAATGAGAACACTCATAAGCCACGTGTTCACACATAACACGACAACATGAAAGCACGCAGCCAGTGATAAACACAAGCTGCATGCAACACAGCACAAGACAAAACATGACATAAAAGCACATAAAACAAGACACACAGACAAGACAAAACAGGAGAGTCAGCGCTCAAAACCAAGAAATATACTAGACAGAAGTGACAGAACCCTGACATTGGGATATTTTCTGTATTTTTGTGTGCGTCAGACGTCTATCACACTGATGTGGACGCTCTATGAGTTGGCCCGACACCCGGACCTGCAGGAGGAGATCCGGGAGGAAATCTCGGCTGCTCGTATCGCCTCTAAAGGAGACGTGATACAGATGCTTAAGATGGTTCCTCTGCTTAAGGGAGCCCTGAAGGAAACTTTAAGGTATACGGACAGTTCACTCCAAGATATTATGGCATAAAACACCTTTCTGTTCAACTATAGGGACTCTAATTTTTCAGGAGTTGATTTTTATTAAATATGTTGTCTCTTTGTTCAAGGTTAAAGCCCCTTACAGCCACTTTACTGCTGGCTGGTGTGTGCAATTCCACAAATCTAGAAGACTTTCTAAACATACAGTATTATAAGTGATGGGCATTTTTAGGAAGGAAAAATAAGAATTGGGGAGAATCAATAAATGATTAATCATTTTCTAACTGAATTTTAAAATGTAATATAATCCAAGTACTTCATTTTTGTAATCTGATTACATAATTCAGATTACAAATAATCAGTTACTACCCAGCACTGTATGTATGTATATATAGATAAGCTACTAGTGATGTCAAATCGATTAATCAATATAATATGTGTATATATATATATATATATATATATATATATATATACTGGATGTGTGTGTGTGTGTGTGTGTGTGTGTGTTTGTGTGTGTGTATACACTGAACAAAACTATAAACGCAACACTTTTGTTTTTGCCCCACTTTTTCATGAGCTGAACTCAAAGATCTAAGACTTTTTCTATGTACACAAAAGGCCCATTTCTCTCAAATATTGTTCACAAATATGTCTAAATCTGTGTTAGTGAGCACTTCTCCTTTGCTGAGATAATCTGTCCACCTCACAGGTGTGGTACTGTATATCAAGATGCTGATAAGACAGCATGATTATTGCACAGGTGTGCCTTAGGCTGGCCGCAATAAAAGGCCATTTGCCTCACGCAGTGCAACACATCTCCTTCCCATAGAGTTGATCAGGTTGTTGATTGTATCTTGATATGCCACACCTGTGAGGTGGATGGATTATCTCGGCTAAGGAGAAGTGCTCACTAACACAGATTTAGACAGATTTATGAACAATATTTGAGAGAAATAGGCCTTTTGTGTACATAGAACAAGTCTTAGATCTTTGAGTTCAGCTTAAAAAATGGGGGCAAAAACAAAAGTGTTGCGTTTATAATTTTGTTCAGTGTGTGTGTATATATATATATATTTACACAAATTACAATGTAGTCAGTTTCACCACAAGCAACAATATTGACAACAATTAAGCTTTATATCGATTAAAACTTTTTGTTGTTCAAATCAGTGAAGAAACTCCCAGAAATAAAAGAATAAATGTGACAAGCATTTGGCTGTACCATGTGTCTAAAATCAAATTACTTCTTTTGAAGGTTACATCCTGTAGCTGTGAGTCTACAAAGATACATAACTGAGGACATCATCCTTCAAAATTACCACATTCCAGCTGGGGTGAGTGTGAATTTAAGGAAATTACTGAATTTGTTCTCGACAAACTGGACAAAATGCGAGTGTTTTTGCTCTTTCTGGATCAGACTTTAGTTCAGCTGGGTCTGTACGCTATGGGTCGTGATCATCGGGTCTTCCCGCACCCAGAACAGTACCGTCCCGCTCGCTGGGTCAGATCCCAGACCCACTACTTCAAGAGCCTGAGCTTCGGGTTCGGCCCACGTCAGTGTTTGGGCCGCAGGATCGCCGAGACAGAGATGCAGCTCTTTCTTATTCATGTATGTGGATTTCTAAAGCGGGGAACATCATATCCTCTTAAGTGGCTAAATAACTTTGGGCTGATTCTCTTTCTTATTTGCCGTTTTTTCATCTTTATAGATGCTGGAGAACTTCAGGTTTGAAAAGCAGAGGCAGGTGGAGGTCAGGAGCACGTTTGAGCTCATCTTACTGCCTGAGAAACCCATCATACTAACCATCAAACCACTGAACGCCAGCTGAATGCAGAGCTGAAAATGATGTCGAGGACTGAAGTGGATGCAACTCTGAGCTTTAGATCCGTCTTTGAGATGTAATACCTGTCAAAAGAATGGACTCAATTTAAGTTTCTCATGATCTTAAAGGGATTGTTCTGTCATCATTTACTCGCCTTCATGTCATTAAACATAAAATAAGATATTTTGAAGAATGTTCGAAACAACATAAAAAAATCTATATTTTTTGTGTTTAGAACGACATGAAGTTGAGTAATAAAAAAAGTTAATTTAAAATAGGGTTATTCATATTAATTTCACTGAAACTAAAACCATAATAAACATTTTCAGTATTTGAAATAAAATAAACATTAACTGAAACAAAATAAAATAAAACGAAAGCGAAAATTGAAAACATAAACATAATATCTATTTTAAAATATTAATAAAAACTATATTAGTTTATCAATAATACTAAAATGAGACTGATTTAAAATTTCATTTTAATTTTTAACAAACATTTTTTGATGACTCTCCAACTTTGTTCAAAGGGTTTGATGATATTTTCCAGATTTTTAGAATAATAGTAAAAAAAAAAGAAAAGAGTACAGTATGTGTGTCCAAATGTTTGACTGGTACTAAATGTCAGGCTGTCTTGTTATATTTCAGAAACAAAAAATGTTTAAATAAATTTGATTTTTTTCTTTTATAAACAAATCAATGCAAATATCTATGCAAAGGGTTTTGAATTAATATGAATAAATGAAAATTGGCATATAAAAATGTTATGATGTTTTTATATTAAAAATACACTTTTCCCCCCAATTTGTTTTCCAAAATACTAACACAGATTAGACGTGATCACTTCAGAGGTTCCAGTTGCCTGTGTCGAGAATGTCCCAATACTGAATCAGTCACAGTTTTCTGTTAGGAAATAAAAAAGGACGACTCAATAGACGATACCATTTATATAGTATATACATTTCCAAAGTCAAACAAAGATAATACTAATAATAATCGTAAGTTTAAATAAATAGCAGTTATTTACTCACCATGGGCAGATCAAGAAGAATCATGGTTGATGTTCGAGCGAATCCATGTTCATATTCACTGAGTCTGGTCAACATGTCTTGTTTCTCTTTCCCCCATTGTCTAGAGTTCTCTTTCAGCTGTGCAAATGACCAATATCACAAACACAAACACTTCAGGGTTCAAAAAAACATTATTTCTTACAATTTCTTGTGTTGACGGAAGTGTCTTTTTTCCGACGGAAGTGTCTTGTTCCAGTGTTTGTGTAAAAAAAAAACATACATTCTATTGAGCTACACAAGAACAGGTATGTCATTTTTTTAGGACTTGCTTCTTTGGTAACAAGATGATATATGAAATTAAATGGAAAAGAAAGAATAAATGGGAAAAGTCACTGGCCTGACTCGAACGTCAATCACCCACATAAGCACAACAGCTCAATGTGTAGAGAGCGCTCGCACCAACCACTGCACCCCAACCAATAATTTACACTATGTGTGAAGGTGAAGTGTCTTTTTTGTCTCACAGTATTAAAGGATCAAACCTGTTGTTCCAGTGTCTGGATTCGACCCTCAGCTCTCGCCAGCTGCGTCAATAAGTCCAGCTTCTCGCTGTCTGAGAAAGGCTGATGGGACTGAGATCAAAACCATTAATAAAATGTGCACAATAAAGCATTCATGCAGAATCCCAGACAGCCACATAGTGTCGGCCAAGATCCGGGCCACATCTGGTACAT
This sequence comes from Siphateles boraxobius, assembly GCF_051911475.1. Classification (NCBI taxonomy): domain Eukaryota; kingdom Metazoa; phylum Chordata; class Actinopteri; order Cypriniformes; family Leuciscidae; genus Siphateles; species Siphateles boraxobius. The sequence continues at coordinate 15,076,918 of NW_027509192.1, read as the reverse complement.
GTGGATTCAAGATGTGGGCAGGATCTCTATGTTTGGTGTCTGGGATGGCTGTTTGAGGGGAAACTGGGGGTTTACCTGCACAGGCGGTTGAATGATGATAGGTGGGGGTACATTACGTTGCCTGTCCAGCTCTGCTCGGAGTCGAGAGTTTTCTGCCGCCAGCACAGACTCGATCTCTCTACTCTTGAGCTCCTCTTCATCTATATACAACAGCACGATTACTTGCCAGTGGCAATTTCTGGAAAGCTTTTCACACTTTTTATTGATAAATAAGGGAGTAAGAGGACTGGAAATTATGGAGACAGAGAGAGACAGTTTTTAGGGCGTGGCTCAGGACAGACTCGAACCCAAATTTCCAACATCAGCACCACAATCATATAACTGAATTATAACTGAAATGTTATTTTGTGTGCGTTTCCACCAAAAGCTGGTGTAAAGGCACACCTTTCTGTTTCACATGTGTTCTCTTCTTCTCTGAATTTTCTTTCTTTATTTCCTTCAGTTTTGCATCCAATATTTTCTCCATCTTCTCAATGACCTGCACAATGAATTAAAGACAAACACAATACAACACATTACTCATTAGACCCTTGCTAGATATGTAAATAAATAGTTCAACCAACCATAACCAAGTATATGGTTATATATACTTATATATGGAGGGACATTTTTCATGAATGCACCTAAAAAACTAAGCAGAATTAGATATTTAGCAATTATTATTTTTCATTTTTCGTTATTTTTATCGGTCCCACTTTATATTAAGTGGCTTTAAGTACTATGTAGTTACATCGAAAAATAAGTATAATGTACTTATTGTGTTCAGGTTGTATTGTAAAACACTTTTGCTGCTATTGAGATGTGATACGGGTAAGGTTAGGGTCAGGTGTGATATGGGTCGGTTTAAGGGTTGGTTAAGGTGTAAGGGAAGGGTCAACTGTGTAATTACAAATGTAATTACATAAATTAATTACAGCTGTAATTACATGCAGGTATTTTCAAAATAAAAGTACAATGTAAAAACATGTATGTACACAATAAGTCCATTGTATCAAATTATTAATTTCAATGTAAGTACATAGTACTTAAAGCCACTTAATATAAAGTGGGACCTTTTAGGAGCTTCTAATAGTGTTATTTACTAAGAAAACAGTATTAGAATGACATATGAGTGAGAAATGATGACAGAATATAAATTTTGGGGTGAACTTTACTTTTGTCCTAAACTCATGCTCTGGTCAGGATGCTCAAACAAACTGAACGTTTTGATAGCTTGATTGTTTGGTGGTTGAAAAATAAGAGAAACAGTGTTTTGATGTACAAAAGAGCTAAATACCTTTTCCTGTTGGCGAACTGTATCCTCCAGCACAGTTATTTTACTGCCACGGGCCTGATATCTTTTTAGCACCGCCTGCTGCTGTTGATGTGCTCTTTGCAGCTGGACAAACTCTTTCTCAATGTCGTTCTTCTGCAATAAGCAAAATAAAGAGCTAAAAACTCAGGCCCACCTAGTCCATGCAGTGGGTTTACTCAATTGCCAGGGGTCTATTAAGGCTCCAGCCAGCCTTGTGTATTTTTAGCTTTGTATCAAATACAAGAAGCAATATGCCATGCAGTCTGGAGACAAATTCAATGACCTGATCCAATCAATGATCTTGGGAGGAAACCATTAATGCATTTGCATCTCCTAACTGCCAGCAAACATCACAAATGTATGCCAGTCAATGGACCCCTTGAGCTTCAGAAAGGAAACACGCGGTCTTTGAGCTCTGCTGCAGCTTTTATTAAAAACTTGAAATGATTTGAGAGAGACCGGCCTTGGTTAACCCACCCTGATGAGCTCGTTTTGAAGCTGTTGGATTCTGTCCTTCTGGGCAGCGGCTTTGCTGCTTTCACTGGAGAGCTTGAACTTCAGAGAGGCTGCAGAAAGTGCCATAGAAGATTAATGAGTGCTTAATGAACCAGCAAACATATTACAATAACAATGAAAAAGACCATTACTGTTTAAAATATATTTAAAAATTAATCTCTTCCTTCTGTTTCTTTTAAAGACAAACCCAGCTATTAACTAATGTTCTGAAAATGTTTAGTGAATGTTCTCATTAAGTTATGCAAAGATTATTTCTAAATGTTCTCTGAATGTGCAACTTTTTTTGGTTATTGGTCCATTTAATCATTTTACAAACATTATGGAAACATTACTTTTGAAAATTCTCAAAACATTCTGAAACAAGTAGTAACATTTAAAAAAATGTTCAGACTAAAATGTTTTAAAAAAGGTTTCTATGAAAGATGTATAAATCACATTTTTGTGCTAACATTTTGAAAACGTTATTAAAGACCAAGAGATCATTAAACGAACTTTCAAGAATTATTGTTCATAACTTTGAGAGAACGTTAGCTAAACTTCTGAGAAGCTTCCCTGTTAAACTATAAAAAACGTCCATAAAAATAGGGCATATTGTACTGTATAAATATGAAGGAATTTTCTTTTTTTTTTTACAGTTTTACCTGTATTTTGAATTAAATATTGCATTAGGTTGTGTTTTAAGGGTTTACGGAAATTTCTGTAGAATTACTGGATAATGTCCTGGCAGAAAATTACCAGTACATTTTCAGTTTTTATTTTTTACAGTGTAGATGGGGACATATATATTTCTGTTTCTATTAAATTGAATATATATAATTTAATATGAAGTATTTATGGTTAAGACAAAATCTGAATTCGCATTGCAGAAACATCAACAAATGGTGTGACCATGACACTGGAGATATTTTTGGAGAAAACATTCCAGAAATGATTCCAGAAGAGAGAGAGAGAGAGAGAGAGAGAGAGAGAGAGAGAGAGAGAGAGAGAGAGAGAGAGAGAGAGAGAGAGAGAGAGAGAGAGAGAGAGAGAGAGAGAGAGAGAAAGAGAAAGAGAGAGAGAGAGAGAGAGAGAGAGAGAGAGAGAGAGAGAGAGAGAGAGAGAGAGAGAGAGAGAGAGAGAGGAAATTAAAGCCAGCATTTGCTTTGAAGGCCTCAATGGTCTTTGACGTGTCCTTTAAGCGGAGCCTTGTGTTTGTGTGCATATGAGTGTGTGAGGGACACACACAGTCCTTCAGCAGATAAGGGAGTAAGTGCTTATCAGATTCCCTTAGCTAAATGAGAAGTCTTATCAATCCTCGGCACAGCTCAGAGGACATGAAACCTGCGCAAATCACTCCAGGCTCAACTTTTAACATCTGAAAAGTGATACTCCAAGAGTCACTTCCCAAAACTTTTCTCTGATGTTGTTTAATTGTTTCTGCATGTACATATGAACATCATCTCGCCCTGTTAATTAGCATTGTTGACTAACTATTGCTAGCTAACTATTGCTAATGCTACCATTAAGTATAATGTTAGTTTTGAATTATTAATGTTGATCATTTGTGCTATAAACCATTTAGAATACCATAGTTTGTTGTTTGTTAAGCAAGAATACTTACCATAAAGTAATGAGATCATTTGTAAGTTTATGCTACTACGGACATGAATGATACCTCAAAGCAGCACATGCTAAAACTCACTCATAACACCTTAGTGGTGTTTTCTAAGCAAACAAACTACTACTAATAATTATTAAGAATTAATCAGAGAATGATTTGTATGTTCATATTACAGACATGAATAATACCTAAAATCACTTGCCAGTAAAAACCACTTAGGACACCTAAGTGGTGTTGGTAAGCCAACTATTGCTAATAGCAACTTATCGTAAGGTATATCTGAGCATAATTTGTTAATTTTTGCAATGGGCAGGAATGATAGCTAAAGACCAGTCAGAACAGCTTAGTGGTGTTTGATAAGTAAGCTGACTACTTAAAATTAGAGTCATTTTTTAGTTCATGCTACGAACATAAGTGATACCTCAACTCACGCGCAAAAAATCATTCATACAACACTAAGAAAAAGCAAGCTAACTATTGCTATTATTTACCAAAAGTATTAATCTTCAGAGCAGTCAGTCCAACGCTATCTCACGACCAATTCGTACGTATTTTAAGAGGTGGCTAATTCGTACTAATTCGTACGATTTGTCTAAACCCCAGTGACGGGTAGGTTTAGGGACGGGGTCAGGGTAGGTCACTCTTACGAATTCATACGAATTAGCCACCTCGTAAAATACGTACGAATTGCCGTGAGATCGGGTTGTGTGGTAAAGACATGAATACTTCAAATAATTTGCTAATGCTGTTAACCTTAATAGTGTTTGCTAAGTAAGCCAACTATTGCTAATACTTTATTTTAATGTGTTAGTTTGCAAATCATTAGCTAACATCACGCCGAGCACATTAGAAGTGTTTGCTAAGCAAGGTAGTTTGTTTTTTAGTTTGCGCTATTGACTTTCTGGCATTGTGGCGGTAAGTTTTAAAATGTAAAAATGTAATAAATTATGCCAGGATGATATTATGATAGAAAACAGAGATGATTTTATCCAAAGAAAATGTTTGACTGGTTACCCTTGACTATTGATAGGCCTATGCTTTTAAAATGAGATTATAGTGGGAGAAATTCTACCGATCCGGTCAGCAATCTCGGTCTTGGTCATGATGTCAGCGTCGGTGTCGTCCAGCAGGCTTTGGCCCAGGTCCTGATGCTGGGAGAGGTCATGCCGGAGCCGACCGTTCTCAGACTCCAGTCGGCTCACCTGAGAGCGCAGGCCGATGATGTCATCCGCCATCTTATGCATAGCCGCACGATAGTTTTCCAACTCCTAGAGGAGATATAAAAATGGATTTGTACATACAAAATGATCTGCAAATATAGATTGTGATGTGAAACATCAATTTCCATTCAGGATATTATTTAAAGGGATAGTTCACCCAAAAATGAAAATTCTGTCAGTATTTACTCACCCAAATGTTGTTCCAACGCCGTAAGACCTTCGTTCATCTCCAGAACATGAATTAAGATATTTTTGAGGAAATCTGAGAGCTGGATCACTCCTCCATACTAGTCCATAGTCTTCTAAGGGACTGAAACTTGCCAGCCTCGAAAAGTTATTAAAGATATCGTTAAAATAGTCCAAGTGACTACAGTGGCTCAATCTTAAGTTTATCAAGCGACGAGAATACTTTTTGTGCGCAAAAACAAACAAAAATAACGACTTTATTTCAACTATTCATTTCCTTCTCTGTTGGCCTCTAGCCAGTTAACGTAGTGTGATTGCGTAGAGCTACGTCACACTTCGGCTCACTATTGGCCGACGCTGGTCATGTGTGTGATGCGTGTGACTTACAACAACAGAAGCTTACACTATTAGACTAGTGAACTGACTCAAGGCCCACAGAGAAGGGAATGAATAGTTATTTTTGTTTTTTTTGCGCACTTAGAAGCCTATGGACTAGTATGGAGGAGTGATCCAGCTCTCAGATTTCCTCAAAAATATCTTAATTCGTGTTCCAAAGATGAACGAAGGTCTTACGGGGTTGGAACAACATGAGGGTGAGTAAATACTGACAGAATTTAAATTTTTTGGGGGACTATACCTTTAAATAATATAATATAGCAAGAAACTTGCAAGAGCAAAAACCAGTCCTAGTATCAAATGGTGATACCATACTATGGTAATTTGATATATGACCAACCAAAGTGTTTTAATAGGCTACCCCACGGTGATTCAAAGAATACCATTGCACTACCATGCAATTTGGTGTTTATCTAAATATTTGTGTGTGTCTGTGTGTGTGTGTGTGTGTGTGTGTGTGTGTGTGTGTGTGTGTGTGTGTGTAATGATAATTTACACACACACACACACACACACACACACACACACACACACACACACACACACACACACACACACACACACACACACACACACACACACACATATATTTTTTTTTTACATTCTCATTAGCCAAATGTTGATGATAGCCTATTAGGATAAATATATGCTTTAACTTAATAAAAAGGAAATATTTTCACATATTATTTTAACAGTTTGCTTCAAAGACATTGTAAAAGTAAGTTACTTAATTTTGGAAACCATTATTTAATTTTTTTTTTTTTTTTATCAAAGACTATAAAAGGGTTTGTGTCCATAAAAACATATATAGCTGACTTTATATTTTAGTAATGAGTTTCTTCATGATAGGATCATCATAGCTGGAGGTCATTCAATGACCTCCAGGTAAGATGACATTGGCATAATTAGTTTTAAAATGATTCGCTTGACAATAATGCAACGCTCAACTGTCTGAGAGGGGCAGATGCAGTTTCCCGCCACTAGGTGGAATCAAAGTCACATGTTCAGTCAGGATGCTGAGAGAAACACGATCCTCAGCAGTTTGTTTGAATCTTACAGTCTATGGTTTGGATGTGACGCTCGTCTGAGCCTGACTGCCCAAAGAGTCTGTATGGTGTTTCAAATGTGCTTAAAGACAAACCTTGTGTAAATTCATGAGTCAACAGTTTAATACTGGTACTAGTTTAGTCAACAGGAATATTTTCTCCTTAAAACTGCAGTGAACCAAAGACAGTCTCAAAAACGCGGTTTGAAATTGCTGGTGTTTCTGACGTCACAAACTACCTTGTAACCAATCAGGTCAAGGTGTGATCATCAACGAGTGGACTTCTGAGCTGGTGTGAGTGAGTGGAGGCAGGGCTCATTTGCATATTCATAGAACGGCATATACGAAATTAGGCAAGGGTGTAGACTTACATTCAAGGTATTTTAAGACATGAAGACATTTTTTTCAAGGAAAAAACTTTTACATTTTTCATTTTGGTGATCAAAGATGAGTTTTAATGGATAAAATGATTGACTACAAGCGGATTTTAAGTATATTATTTCTGTAATAAGTGCTCTTCAAAAAATAAGCTAAAGTGTACTTTTCAAAAGCGTATTCACACAAATGGGATGAACAAAGTGTAACAAAGTCATTATAATACTATTATGCAGTAATGTCGGCACATCTACATTTGTCAACATGTCTTTATTATAGTTCTTTCTATAGAACTGAACAATAGCATTGTTGAGACATTGTATTGTGCTAAATAGACAGCAGACCAGGGTCATTGTGGGATGTGCCGCATTTCCAGGCATCCTTTTGTGCCATTGTGTTAGTCGTATGTCGCATGTCATGTAACATGCCACCGATGCGTCTGCTTTTCACTCAGGGTCAGTGTGTGCAGGAAGGGGGTCTGCGTCGGGGGTCGGTGCGCAGAAACGAGAGGGGTGGGTGAGGGACCGATTAGGCGATTCCAATCTGGGCCAGCGTGCTTGTGGCTCCCTGGGGTCGTCTGAAAGAAATTGAGCGCTTAATTGAAAGGGCACACATGCAAGGTGAGAATGATGATCGGTGATGAGATGGGGCCCGTGGAGGGGAGGAGACGGAGGGAATCATCTGAACCCAATGGAAAAGTGAATGGAGAGAGAGATTGGTCCCCGTAGACGCCGCAGACAGACGTCCTGCGCAGTCTGTACTGTTGCTTCAAACAATCACATTATAAAAGCACATAGTGCTGCTCTCGCTCTCTTTCTTTCTCGCCAGGGTGCTTTGCAATGATTCCGATATGATGAGAAAACCAAAGACTGTCCGTTTCATCAAACCTTCATACTGTAGAATGAACACTGTGGACATATAAGGGTCACCTTGAGATGGTCTGGAGGGGTTTTTATTTGAATTCCCGAATCATGGTGTCAATATTCATGAAGAATAATTACGTAGCCAAAATAAACTTTGATTTTTACGCATATGCTAGGGTATACGTATAGTATACGTGATGTAAATAGCGTCATCAGTACAGTACACAGGTACTGTAGACGCGCAGCCAGTTTTGTTGCATACCGTAAGTACTACACTTGGTTTGAAACTTACTTTCTGACTGTTAAAAAGAACATTCTATTTAGTATGATGTGTGTAGTATGAATGGAATTCAAGCGTACTATAATAGCCATGTTGTCACTGTCATGTGACCTACGGCGTCAGTTGCGTCGCTTCACTGCCATTCATAAATCCTCTCCCGTGGTTTCATTGGGATATTAAAGTGTCCAGTGAATGCGCACTTCAGAATCTCGCCGGAAGTAGTAGGTCATCAGGGTGCTTTTCGCATACTGTTTTATGAATACTGTGAATTCAGACATGCTACTCAGCTCACATATTGTTTAAAGCCTACTATAGTATAGAATTATGCATATTCGGACGCAGGGATAATCTGTATGGATACTCGGCAGGCATTTTTGCTGTAATTACTTGGTTCACAAGATGGTGTCACCGGCCTGGGTCTTTGCAGCTGGAAAAAAACCCAAACTACTGGAGACGCAACAACAATAGACCCCCATTGACAAGCACTTTTGTGAGGCGGCTAAGAGATACACAAAACTCTAGTTTAAACTAAAACAACAAATGCATTTTTATCGTGGAGGAGGTGCGTGGAGTTATGGAAATGAATATGTTGACAGGCAGGTAGGACATCCTATCAATGCATTCGGACCGAATGTAATGATTGGATGAATATTTTTTGGTCCTGAGACTTCCACGGAGGATATATGTACATGTTTTAACATTTAGACCACTTCTATTATTGATTGCTATCAGGATGTGAAGAGAGTTTCAACCAGTATAACAAAAAAGTGTTAATGAGAAACATTGCCTACTCTATCTCTAAACTTTCCAGTGCGCATATGTCGAGCACCGGTGTTCGCCTTACACTATCAAATGGAGTATATCATTTGAAAGGCTATGCATTCGGATGTATGCGTATTCTAAGCGTTCGCGTTAAAAATGAATTATACTTTCGGCCGACTACACCTTATGCCAATAACTCAAAGTCTGGTTCTGAATGAGTTTGAAAGTCTCTTTGAGGAGAGGCAACACTTCTTGGAAATTTCTAGCAGGAGCATACTGTACATAATATGCATCTACAGTTTTATTACTTACTTTAGTTTGATGTTCAGAGGCTTCACTTGCATGAGGATCATTTTTGAAATCAGGTAGTGATGGACTGAAAAGGAAATATTTACAGCAACAAATAAAAGTAAATGGAAATTATAGGTTCAAACCAAAGCTAAAAGCTGTAATTAATAATTATAGTAGCCATCATGTGGTATTCTTTTACCTTTTTTTAGCTGAATGCACGTCAAAGGTTCGGTGGAGCCGAGAGTTTGGCTTTTTCTGTGGTAGAGATTCTGTCCCGGTCTGAGTTTTAGGATTTTTGACGAGGTGAAGATACTCCAGGAGGATCTTTGAGAGGGCGTCATGTGACGGCAAATCATAGGAATCCCTTTCCATCTGAGTGGAAAAACAAACAGCTCATGTTTAAAGTCACTATGACATTTTTATTTTGTATAAAATATTGCAGTGTTCACTGTCTTCTAATAACTTCCCCTCCCTCTTACAGAAACTTCTCTTCTCTGATGATGTGTTTACTGGCGCAAGGGCGGGGCAACCTGTCACTCACATGAGATCGACCAATGGCAAACCACAACCATCCAATCAATTCCCAGTGAACAACATCGAGTCCCGCCCTACATTTGTTCTCGTTCGAGAAGTTGTTTCACTCGGATATACGTCACAATAGACAAGGGCAACTTCTGTTTCATGCAGACTTTAATAACAGATCCTGACAAAATGTAGTAGAGGCCATTGTAACAATTTGTTTGTATAACACATTACATACCTGCCATGTAAAGTTAAATACAGAGAATGTAAAAATACGACTTATTTTTAAGCCTAGACAACAAACATCAAGCTACTACAGTGTATTATATATCCAAGTAATTACTAAGCAGGTTTCTGGCCTGTAATATTTCAGCATTTTCAAAAATATATAGTAATAAACTACATACATATAGTCATAAAATCCAAAACGTGGCCACTATTCTGTTTAAATACAGTACGCTTTTGCCTCAATGTAATGTAAATAAGACAGAAGTCCAACCATCACCAACCCATCTCGTTCAAACACACACACACACACACACACACACATTCCCTGTGTAACCTCTCTCTTTCTCCGTTTCTTCTCCATTCTACCATAAACCATCATACGCAAAGACCTGTTCTGAGATCAGCAGTAAAGGCCATCAGACCACCAGTATCTGTTAACAGGTTTACCTGTGCGCTCGCAGGTTCATTCTGTGGATTCTCCGAGTCCTGCATGAGGCTGAAAGGTTCTGAGATCTTGTCAGGAATATTAAATAGGTGAATGAATGGCTGGATGAAGAGACAGCTCTGAGTCTGTTAGCAACTGAGCTTGGGTTACCACAACACAAACCCTGCCTAGCAACATTTACAGCTGCGAAACATTCATGCTAATCAAGATCACAGATACAATAAGAGAAAACAATACTTAAATATAAATGTACCATATGAAATATACATTTAAATATAAAATAAATAAAACATTTAAAATTATAAATATAAAAAAACACGCTTTAAAATGTAGAAGTTTCCCTTAAGTTTACAGTAATACATGAAAAAAACATTTTTTTTTTTTGATAAATGATAATGTATACAGTTTTTTTCTTTTATATATAAGGTTGGTTCCACCCTGGGCCCAGAATAAAACTTTTTATGGGTGGGCCCTTTACATGACCTCCCAAATAATACTTGCTCATTCTTACTGATGCTCCAGTTACACAGATACAGGTGTCAGTATAAAGTCAAAGACAACTTATATTGGCTAGGAAAACACATACAATTTTTAAATGTTTGAAATCCATCTTGTTTCCTGAAAGGCCATGTTAAATCAATGGCGCTGTGGTCTGGACTGTGGCTCACGGGTCTGTAGCAGGAGATTGATGAGCAGCGACTGCTAATGACTTTGCTCATGCTGTTAGGAGCTTGTTCCTGATTCTGTCAGCTCAGCACGACACCGGTACACTTCCAAATACAATGTGTTCCTCTCCCCATGCCAAAGGTTACCGCATATTAATATTCATTAAGTGCCAGCATGAGTCATCATGACAATCATCTGACAACAATAAACTCTGAATATTATGGTTTTGCTTTAAAGGACATGGTTTTAAAAAAGGATTTTCTGAAACCAGACTGTAAAAGCAGGTTAATCGGTATATGTTGTCAGAACCAGGATGAAATGAACATACTATATGATTAGCCAATCATGACATAGGTCATTTGCTAATAGAGATTTTAAAGGGTAACCAAAAAGGTAACAAAAAGTGTGGAAAATAGCCATGTGAAAATACTAAGTTTAACATCATAAATACAAGAAAATAGTAATAAGTAAACATATTATAATTGTTATCTGTATTATCTGTTTATAGTACTACCTGTTTCAACTATTAACTGTTTTAAATTTAAATATATTTTAAAACGTAATTTATTCCTGTGATCAAAGCTGAATTTTCAGCATCAGTGCTCCAGTATTCAGTGTCACATTATCCTTCACAAATCACTCTAATATGATGATTTTCTGGTCATTATACACTAAACATTATTATTGTGCTTAATATTTATTTCAGGATTCTTTGATGAACAGAAAATGCAAAAGAACAATTCAAAATTTATTTGAAATCTTTTGAAACATAATAAATTCCTTTACTGTCACTTTTGACCAATTTAATGCATCCTTTAAATTCTGAATAAAAGTATTAATTTCAAAAACAAAAATCTTAACATACTGAAATAAAAATAAAATACTACACTGGCATTAATAATGGTGTTATCTTAAGGCTGTGTGTGAGAGTGTGAGAGTGTGAGAGAGTGTGAGAGAGAGAGAGAGAGAGAGAGAGTGTGTGTGTGTGTGTGTGTGTGTGTGTGTGTGTGTGTGTGTGTGTGTGTGTGTGTGTGTGTGTGTGTGTGTGTGTGTGTGTGTGTGTGTGTGTGTGTGTGTGTGTGTGTGTGTGTGTGTGTGTGTGTGTGTGTCAATCACGTCCAGATGAGCTTGTTTATCACATCACTCTCATGAGACGAAAAGCAATACTGCGTCAAACAGCCATGCTGAGTCCAATAACAATATGCAATTAGTTTAGAACCAAGACAGCTTTCTTTTTTTTGAATAAAAACGAGGCAATTATTTGAGGCAATACGTGCTATTGTTTGGGTTTTTCATTTCTTTAAATTACTTCCATTTAAAAATAACAATGTGAATTAATCAAATGATTCGTCTCTAACTTGTATTACTATGGCAACACCGCAGACTACAACCAATCAAGAGTGCTCCATACGAACACTTGATCACGTGAAAATTGACCCCCTGTCAGACTAAAACAAAAAATAACTAACCAAAAGCCAAAGATGTGACTTATTTTATTCTCACGGCAAAACGAAAGAGATTTTTCTTTTTAATTAATAAAATTAATTGCATGTCTTGTATATTTTCAATTTTGTGGAAGTCTGAGCAAGTATTTTCCCAGACTTTCCTCTCAGGCTTAAAATATTAACCATAAGGAAGATCTAATAGGGTAAATATTACTCCTCCAAACCGACTACTTAAATTCCTAATGAATTATTCACTCTGTCCTTGCAGCTATGTGCTCTGAACGAGCCGACGAGAGCAGGAGAGAAAGCAAACTGCATCGAACGTTTAGAAAACCTTGATTTCACATTCAGACCAGCAGAACGTTTGTTACGTCCGGCTGAGCCGAGAACTGATCCGTTTCCATCAGACTGGGGTGGATCTGGATGTGAGGGCAGAGAGAGACTGACAGACGATGTGAGAAGGCTGTGACACTAGATTGGCCGGTGATTGCGGTGTGCCGTACGGTCTGTGCTTGCCTTTTCATCCCTGCATCTGTATTCAGCACACAACCTGCTAAACACAGCAAATGGGGCTTCAGAAGACTGACAGGACTGAGTCTGCCGCCACACGGAGCTCAATTACCCTCAGAACGGGGCGACGTCTCCAGAGTCTTCTCCGCTGAGAGGCTCTCTGCCTTTTTCGCTTCATCTGTTGCTCATGTCCTTTCCTGTGTGCTTTTGGGTTCACCTTTTTCCTATTTTTAACACCCATCACATTATTTGACTTAATAATGGCACACGTATAAAAAACAGACATCTTTAGTGAGAACACAACACAATCAAAATACAATTCTTAAATGTTTTTAAGGAATATTGCAATATTTATTATAAATGATTTATCTCTGCACTTCAATTATATGAGATCCACCAATAGCAAACCATCCAATCAATTCCCAATGGGCAAAATCAAGTCCCGCCCTAGATTTGGTCTTGTTCGAGAAGCGCTTCACTCGGATATGTCACAATAGAGAAGAAAATACATCACAACTTCCATTTAATGCCGACTTTATGCGTGAATTCTGCGGCATGAACAGCAACAAACCAAATTTGAAGAATAAGTACTTCAGTCAGTGTTTTCTTTAGGCTGGTCTTACAGTTTCTTTTGAAACCCTCCTCCTTCCCCAGCTCCACCTGCCTAGATGTGCAGTGGGATTTACTGTATGTATGTCAATTTATGCAGCAGCCGCCACATATTTTGCATGCTCACAGCAGTGTTTCTGTAGTTCAGTCATGAAATTCTAGATGGCGCATGATGGGTCTTTTACATGCAGTCAGCAAGCAATCATATCCTTTTTGCATGTCACAAGCTGATTGGCCTCTGCTGATCCTGCAGCCAATGAGATTGCTAGCTCAACATTAAATAGTCTGGTTCAGTGTTTTCTGTAGGCTGGTCCTACAGTTCCTTTTGAAACCCTCCTCCTTCCCCAGCTCCACCTGCCTAGATCTGAAATGGGATTTACTGTATGTACTTCTATTTATGCAGCAGCCGCATATTTTACATGCTCACAGCCGCGTGTCTGTATACAGTGGCAGTATTGGCAGCAACATTAATCAATAGCAGCCACAGCATAGCAGATCTAGTCCACCAAGACCAAAAACATTAATATTTCCATATGCATTACATGCTAAAACTATTTTGAGAGTTGTCATGATTGAACTGAAGATTTCAAACAGGGTTTCCTTGTGTGTCATTGGTCGGACAAGCATATAGTCACACCAAAAACTCATGCCCATTAGTTGAGCCAGAAATTAACAGTCCTTTTTTTAGACAGCTTTTTTTATTTCACTTTTAACACCCCGAAGTTAATTATTTTCATCCAAGTTTATTGCATCAATAACCGTTGTATAATTGAGCTTTTTACAACTATTTTTCACCCTCTTGCTGAACATCAGAATTAAACCGTTTTTTTTAAACCACACTGTACCTTAAAGAGTTTCATATGCAGATGAACACTTTTATGATTGGCTAAGCTCTTTGCTTGTATAATTTTTTTCCTAAAAAAGGAAACCTTTGAATGTTGAATATGCAAGTGTTGGCGTCATATGTTAATGTACTCGTGGCTGAGATGTTAATACCATGCCAGTTTTTGAATGATTTCAAAAGAACAGGGAAAATCCTGTAGGGTAATAAATAACATTAACTTTTACAAATGAATCAGGTTTCTTTCACCCATTCATAATATCTCTTTCAGTCTGGTTTTGAAGACCTTTCGATTTTAAAACGGCCTGCAATTTTCTCTCTCTCACACTTTTCCTGTCGACTCTCGCCCTCCTAGTGACAGGCGCCTGGAAGTGTTAATGGAGGTACCGATGATGGTGTTTGTGCACATGACATAAGAAGAGTGTCTGTGAAGAAAAATGAAAGGATAGATTTATACACCTGCTGTTTTTAAGTTTCTTAAAGGAAAAGTATCACAAAAACTCCATCCCGGCTCATGCACTACATCCAAATCTTCTGGAGTCATATGATAGTTTTATGTGAGATACAGACCAAAATTTCACTATTCCACTTCATAAAACTTGTCATGCATACAGAGAATTCATTACGTTCAAGTCAACTACGAGGACATTATCCTGAACAAAAACAACTAAAACACACATTTATTTGCCTGCATAAATAAAAGTCCCATCAATGTCCATACGAGCACACTGAAATGAGACTCTGTGAAAAAGCAATCTGTTCCAAAGTGTCTCATTCATATTAATGTTCAATATAAAGAATCCCACCCCCTGCCAGGCGATTCAGATGAGGAATGAAACACAAGCCGAACACAAGCGTCTGTTTTTCTTTTCTCTCTGTCTGTGTGTGTGTGTGTGTGTGTGTGTGTGTGTGTGTGTGTGTGTGTGTGTGTGTGTGTGTGTGTGTGTGTGTGTGTGTGTGTGTGTGTGTGTGTGTGTGTGTGTGTGTGTGTGTGTGTGTGTGTGTGTGCAATCTGAAAGCCAGATGAATTTTTAATGCTTCGGTCAGATCCACATCCTCTTCCTTTAACAGGAAGCAGAGATCAACTTATTTAATTTATTCTGCTTGTAATGTTTATCTCCTCGCTTATTCAGAAAATACAAATATATACACTGTTAGTTGTATTCTATATACTGTGTATAATTTTTTATTTTATTTTTGTTATTGTGTATTAAGATGATATGGATATTTTATACAAAATTGATTTAAAAAAATTTATATATAATATTTGTAAATTATATTATATCATATTATATTAATGTTCAAATTATGTTTAACAGTTAGAAAAATATTCTATAGTGAATGTATGTACATTATGAATATATTATGTTATTATTAAATACGCTACATACAGAATATAAAATAAATTTGAGTTGAGCCAAGACCCGTCACCAATAATTTAAAATTGCGGTGCTGATAATCTTATTTGTTTGGTGAAATCATGTTTATTGGATGTGACCGGGCACATATAAGCTTCAATGACTGATCCTAATTCACATCTATTACTCTAAAACATCATTATCACGGTTTAAATCCAACCAAATTCCATTGTTTGCCTTTGGATATGACATCAGCACTACACGAATTAAATCAGTTTATTCCCAAGTGGGCTGGACCGGTTCGGCAAGATCTCAGTAATGCCTCGTCAGCGAAATGAACATATTTGAGTGGTGCGTGTGTGTGTGTGTGTGTGTGTGTGTGTGTGTGTGTGTGTGTGTGTGTGTGTGTGTGTGTGTGTCAAGGACAGCAGCTTTTGTTGAAGGACACGTCGACTCCCTTTCAGCATTTCTGACTAAACTGGGTTAGAACAGGAAAACCAAAAGTGAAATTTAGTGAGGGAAAATACCTTGACATAACCAGAGAAGAGGAGAGCCCAAACACACATTTACTTGAAATACTCACAGGGACGGGACTGTAATACACACATTTGTACACATTCAGTGCACTGACTACCCAGAATCCAATGCAAATCTCTCAAATCCCCAACAAGGGGCACTTTACCATGTTTAAGAGCATCTGTTGCAGTCTGCATTTCCCACAAGGCTCCATTGACCTTTAAACAGCGCAAAACATGCAGCACTTATAATGGCGTACACCAGATCTGACATTTACACAGGGCTGACTGCTGATAAAAAACATAATGGTTTTCATGCCCAAAAGGCAGAAGGTTTCGACCAAAGAACGGCTTTGAAATGTGCTTTTTGAAGTAAACTTTTATTTGAAACTATTTTCATTAAATGTACACATCTAGATCGTTGAACCAACCACAACTTCTTTTTTTTTCAACCTCTAATTATTCACGGACACACTCGAATAAATAATTTAGGCATTTATTGCAGAACACTATTTGAGATGAGATATCTAGATAACAAACAGTATGAAGGACACCTGGGGTGAAGTCAGGAAGGAGGTGCCGGGCAGTCTGGGAGATTGATGGGAAGACTAAAAAGCATGATGTGATTCATGTTTGATACTTTGGCAGGTCTGCGGCCGGTTATCGGATTCAGATCAGTGCTCTCTCAAAGCCTGTGGCTGTATGATACATGTCTTTATTAGAAAATGCATTAGTGGGCATCTCCATTAAAGTAGCAGATATCCCATCATTCGATATCAATTTTGTTTGAAGATAACTGATGCCGACATCAAATCAGATTACATAATCTGAGTCTACTATGCTTGAATGAATTCATGTATTAGTGCAATTGGTTTGTGAGATTTCATTTCCATTCAAATGAATGTGAATAGCATATGCATAGAATTTTTGAATTCATTATTATTTAGAATACAACGGTTGGTTGGTCCTGCTTCGTTCAGATACACTTTATTCGGGAACAAAACAAGAGAATGTCTTTATGAGTGAGCCATTGAATCGTTTACTCAAATGACTGGTTCTTAAACACTGATTCATTCAAGGAACTAAACAATTGATTATCTTTATGAGTAAGTTACTGAATCATTCACTCAACCAATTCAATCAAAACACTGATTCATTCAAGGAACAAAACAATTGATTATCTTTATGAGCGAGTTACTGCATCATAACCTCAACCGATTCATTTAAAACACTGATTAATTCAGAAACAAAGCTAATTACTGCCTTTATGAGTGAATCAGTGAATCATTCACTCAAACCGATTTATTCTAAACACTGATTTATTCAGGAACAAAACAAGTGGCTGTCTTTATGAGCGAGTTACTGAATCATTACCTCAACCGATTCATTTAAAACACTGATTCATTCAGAAACAAAGCTAATTACTGCCTTTATGAGTGAATCAGTGAATCATTCACTCAAACCGATTTATTCTAAACACTGATTTATTCAGGAACAAAACAAGTGGCTGTCTTTATGAGCGAGTTACTGAATCATTACCTCAACCGATTCATTTAAAACACTGATTCATTCAGAAACAAAGCTAATTACTGCCTTTATGAGTGAATCAGTGAATCATTCACTCAAACCGATTTATTCTAAACACTGATTTATTCAGGAACAAAACAAGTGGCTGTCTTTATGAGCGACTTACTGAATCATTACCTCAACCGATTCATTTAAAACACTGATTCATTCAGAAACAAAGCTAATTACTGCCTTTATGAGTGAATCAGTGAATCATTCACTCAAACCGATTTATTCAAAACACTGATTTATTCAGGAACAAAACAAGTGGCTGTCTTTATAAATGAGTCATTAACTCATTAATTCAACTGATTCACTGAATCAGAATAATTAAGTGGAATAATTAAGGAATAATTAAGTGACTGCATTTGAGAGTTTCACTGAATCATTCACTCGATAAACACTGGACAAAAACTGGTTCATTCACTAATGAAACAAGTGACTCTTTTAATTAGTGAGTCATGGAATCATTCACTAAACCAATATGTTCAAAAACAAGATTAATTCAGTCATCTATACCACACTTACAACTGTACTAGTTGTACTAGTACTATAGTTGTAACTGTATATTGTTCATACTTGTGAGGGTCTGCTTAATTATTTGTAATATCTTAAACAAAGTTTAACATCAGGTTTCAGAGTCCGAAATTAATCTAGTTTTCCCGCCTCTTTAGTGGTCATATGAGGTTAGTCAAACCTACAGCACAGTCACACTTAACAGAATTGGTTTAAAATGAATCACAGTGCAGGAGTTCATTTCTCTGATTGCTTTTTCCTTTTACTGACTCTATACCATATAATCCAACATGTCCGAATCAATGCTGCATTGTGCTGTAGTGCTTCCTCAGCCATTTACATACAGATTCACTTTTAAACTAAACAGAGAAGGATGTATATATTCAATTGAGTGAGAGATTACAATCCAAATGCTGCCAGCAACTCTATCTGAGGCTGCAGACATGGAGTACATGGACGGAAATTGAATTTTTGATGTTGAGAGTGACAAATTGAACCCCTATATAAACGAATGGAACAAAATGCAGATTAAAAAATGATCATTGTGGGGGGGAAGCAGATGACCTCTGACCCCGCTGTTATTCAGACCGTGTTCTACCCCCTGATTTATGTAATGACAGCTCAGTGTAAGGTCTCTTAAGATGGGGGAGATAGACAGGGCCATTAGTAAGCATTGAGCACATATAGAGAAAACAGTGTCAGAGAAAGGAGGTATGGAGTATTCACAGAAGAATTCATAGGGATAGTTCCACCAAAAATGAAAATTCTGACATTATTTTTCCCTCACAAAAGAAGATATTTTGAAAAATGGTATATGTTTGGTACCCCATTGACACCAATTGACTGATTGTATGAACAAAAACAGATTTTGGGGGCGATTTTTTATGTTTTTGAAGGAAGACTCTTATGCTCACCAAGGCAACATTTATTTGAACAAAAATACAGTAAAAATAATAATAATGTTGTATAATATTATTACAATTTAAAACAACTGTTCTCTATTTTACTATATTTCATATTTTATTTTTTATTTAAGCTGAATTTTCAGCATCATTACTCCAGTCTTCAGTGTCACGTGATCCTTCAGAAATCAGTCTAATATACTGATTTGCTGCTCAAGAAACATTTCTTAGTATTATCAATGTTGAAAACAGTTTTTATTTTTGCAGAAACTGTTGTACTTTGATGAATAGAAAGTGATTATTTAAACGAACGTTGTTTATTTCAAACAGAAATCGTTTGTAACATTGTAAATGTCTTAACTGTCCCTTTCGATCAATTTAATCCGCCCTTGTTGAATCAAAGAATT
>NW_027509192.1:14997500-15052500 GCF_051911475.1 Siphateles boraxobius | reverse complement strand
ACAATTGAATTAAAAATGTAAGTTATATGATTTCTAACTCTAAAGACAAAAGCAACCCCAAAAATTACGTTTTCCACTTAAAATGTTAAAAACAACAGATGATAACATTGTCTTTCAACCAGTTATTGTTAACTACAGCTAAATTAATAAAAAACAGTTTTTGTTGATTTAACTAAAGCTACAATAAAATGAATATTAAATGAAATCTTGACTTGGCAGCTAACTTAAAATAAGTGTTAAGTACTAAAATTATATAATATAAATGAAAATGAAAGCCACATATAAACATATATAAAAAACAACAACACAAAAGCACACAAGAGTACTAGAACTTAAACTAAAATGTAAAAATAAAAGCTAATTCAACATACTAATACTATATTAGTATATAAATAATACTGAAATCAGACCGTTTCCAGTGTGCTGCATGTTGACATCTTCAAAGGCATGTTCTTGTGTTTTTCGTCATTTTTCATGACCTTTTAAGCAATCAAGAGCTGTAAATGTACCTTCATTGCAACACAAATGCATGTCAGAGGAATTCTAATCCATGATATTACTCGCACGACTGATTCAAAGCAAGAGGGTGAGAGAGAGAAAACAAGCACTCAGAGGGGTCGACCCAGGATAACCTTGAAATAAAAGCCTTTTAGAGGCTTGGGTCATGCTGTTTTAATTGACACATGAGGGCTTGGGGAAGAATTGTTTCCTGTGAGAGGAGATGCTGGCCGGTCCAGCCGAAAAAAAGGCCAATGGATGGTCTCCATCAGCCGGCAATACACACTCTCTTAGACTATTTGAGAGCCGCTGTGTGCTGGAAATGGCTCACCAGACTCCAAACTAATGTCATTACCAGCGGATACACATCAGCAGGACTAATCCAGATGTTCCGCACAATTACATTACATTACATTTGGGCTTCTTAGTCTAATCCGACACAGGTCTGCTGGCGCTGAGATCCAAGGCATTGAAAGGAACTAAATAAAAATGGACACTGCGGGATTGTGAATTCTTAATTCAGTTTGTTTGGAAATTGTAAAAAGTTGGGTGATTGCAGGTAATGGTAAACTTCGTATAATGTATAATGGACATCTTTTAGCTATATGTAAACTCACCATAAAATCAACAACTCTTATTTTTGGAATATTGCAGTATTTATTATAAATTATTTTTGATCCGTGCACATTATTATTATTTTTTTTATTAACGTGACCTTGTAATTTTCATACTCAAATAAATTCCCCTGTAAGTGATGGACAAAATCAAGCCACGCCCTTTATTTTTTTTTCTTGTTTCACTTGGATATACATCACAACTGGGAATAAAAGACAAAACGTTTTGTTTTGTTCTTTTTATTTTTGTGTCTTGTTGTGATGTTTTCCTTTGATTTGTGTTTGCTTTGTTATTTGGTTGTTTTGTTTTGAAATTTAGCTGTTTTGCTTTGCTTTGTTAGTTATTATATAGTTTTATTTTGCCTTGTTGTTTTTTGTTTGCTGGCTTTGTTTGTTTGTTTGCTTGTTTTTTTGCCTTTGCCTTGTTTTGCTTTTTACTTTGTTATTATTTGTGTGTTTACTTTGCTTTATTGTTTTTATTTGTGTCTGTTTTGATCAGCTTTGCTTTTTGTGTTTGTTAAATTGCTTTTTTAATTTTTTTAATTATTTATTTAATTTATTTGTATGTGTGTATGTATGTATGTTTATATTCTTTAAAAAAAATGTATTTACTTTACAAGTATACCCCTTAAAAACTTTGACGATTGTGATGTATTCTGTAATAGACTTCAAAGTCAAGGATAACAAATAAGGGATTCAGATGGAGGTTTCATGTTTTGCTTGCATGTTTGACTTGTGATGTGTTCCTCCCTTTGTTTTTTTGTTTTTATCTCCTATTTATGTGTTTTGAAAAATCCCTGTAATGCCTAAAATCGCAACAAAAAAAAATGCTTTTTTCTTGAGATCAGTTAAATTTTCATTAGTCATCTAAACCTGAAACTGTAAAAAGTTATACAATTGAAATTGCATTTTTATAAGAATTAAAAAAAATGTTTTTTGCCCACAACCCCATGGCACGTTTGTTTATTTTGTGCATTAATAAAGAAAGAAGATACAACATAATGCAAAGGTGGCCAAAACAGGAGTAATAATTTAAATAAAAGTAATAATGAGTATAAAAACAATTCATTTGCTGTTACAGAGAATACACATTGTGCTAATGTCTGTTCAGATGTTTGCACTGCAGTGTCCTCTTTCATTAAGCCCGGCAAATCTAATCACAACCATTCAGCCATTCATTCTATCTCTCTCTCTGCAATTTAAAGGTCCGGCGTGCCCATCTCCGCCCATGGCCAGGAACATAACTCAAGGATCGCTGGGGTAATGAGCGAGGCGAGACAGACTACGCTAAGCTATGCATAGTCACACACACAGTCTCCCTTTACTTAAGATTTGATCATTCCTAATGCATCCATCCTCCTCCACCTGAGCGCTTCTCACCAAACACAAACAATTGACCTTCGGCACCAGTTCTGTCAAAAACAAACGACCACGGTGCAAAATCATTTATCACAGTCTGGTTGGTCAGGCACTCAGATATCCCTACAACACCGAGCGTGGGCGGCAATGACATGTAGTTATGCAGATTCTCGCTTTATACTTAATTTCCATCCTCCCACACACACTCACACACATATGGTATGATATAAGTCCAACATACACACACACAGGCGCGTGTTATCGCCAGCATTCGGCATACCCATATAATGACCAGAATGCCTCTCTATAGTGAAGGCAGGCAACCAGTTGCAGTGTTTCTGGGAGCTGTCCGTGGTGCTGAGACCCAACAAAAGCATCAAAGCCGGGCTGGACTGCTCTCGAAGGGTGTGGGGAGGAGGCACCATGTGTACTTCATTCAATTAGCCAGTTCTAGAGGCCTCCCCTGGGACAATGAGTGGAGAAAGGGGGATGGTGGGGGCCAAAATCTAACAAAAGACAAGATCCAACCCCCTCCAAGCCCTGACCGGGTCCACCTCATTAGTTGAGCAAGTGGGTGTGCATTAAACATATGCCTGTACGCAGGAGCAAGAGTATATGCTCGCACATACATATCCGTGCACAGAATGCAAACATAAGCGTACAGTGTGTGCATGCACAATAAGACATTTACAAAGACACTGAGGTATTGGCCATGACATTTTTGCTGCATGCTCAACAGAAATGGTCTCTAAAGCACATAGGAGCTGCATTATACAGAATCCTTTCAAAACTTCTCAGCAATGTCAAATTCACAGGTTGAGTTGTAAACATATGATGATTTGAGACCCTTTAAGTAAAGTCACATGTAAAGCTTAAGCACTTTTGGTAAGTTGCTTTGGATAAAAGCCTCTGCTAAGTGCCTTAAATTGTAAATGTAAGGTTTTAAAAACCTTTAATTTATAAACAAACCAAGAAAATACATTTTAACTTTGATCAAGTATTTATTTGTAAATTTCTCTGATTTAGATTAGATTGTCTGCTAAATGCCATAAATGTAAAAGTACAAACACCTCGAAGCCACAAAATGATTGTCTATAAATTGTCTATAAATCTATAAACAAAGATAAAAGCTTTTTATTTTGAGTAAGGGTTGCTTTTAAGTTGCTTTGGATAAGGGCAGTGCTGTTATTGTTAACTAAACTATTTTGAACTTTTAAAATAGTTTGTGTTAATTGAAATAAAGCTGAAAAAAAAAAATATATATATATATACCTTACAACTAAATGAAAAAAATACTACAGTACTAAAATGACTAAAAAGCTAAATATAAATAATAAAAAGAAATAAAAATGACAAAAGCGCATAAGAAACTTAAACAAATTAAAATGAAAACTAAAAAATATAAAATTAAAAGCTAATCCAGAATATAAAAAATACTATCATAGAACATAAATAATACTAAAACAACACTGGATAAAGTATCTGCTAAATAGAGTAAATGTAAACTGCAGTTAGAAAAAACTACGTGAGCAGCATTTATTTTTATTTATTTTTTATCGTCTAGTTTCTATTTCTGTGGAATCACAGCGTAGCACCGCCCACGCTGAATTCTTATTGGTTCAAAATCCTAAACCTCACACATCAATCTTCTGATTGGCTGTTATTTAACCGGGTTATTTCTTTAGCTTGCAGCCCAAACAAACAAACCACTTTTGTCTGGTAATTTATCACATTGCGCCAGTGTTAACCTAAACTTAAAACACTTAAAACACACAAAGCTTATGGTCTGTTTATATTTCTTTTATTTTTAAACCTGCCAATAAAACAGACTTTTAATTTGAGTTTCATTACTTTTGTGTAGTACTTGTTGTACTGGTTGTTATATTTGTGTAGTATGTTAATAGTTAAAGAGTTGTATGTTACATTTTTTTTTCTTTTTATCCTTTACAAATACATAGTTGAGCATATACAAAAACCCGGGGGGAAATATATGGAGGATTGTAGCTTTGAAAATGTAGCTGTAAAAAAGTCTGGAGGAGGTTTGTCTGTAAAGCAGGACCACACAGAAGAACATCTGAGATTTTACACCATATCGCACAACAAACACCTGTCCGTGGCCTGACATCTGTGTCAGCTGCTGAATCCCTATCGCTATACCTGCACTATCTCAAACCCCTCAGATCCTGTTTCCATTGCTGTCTCACTCTACCTCTCTTTCAAACTGAAATGATGAGTTCATATGCAGTGTAAATCCAGACCGGTGCTTCACAGGGCCACAGACTTGACTGACTACATTTGCATTCAAGGCTCACCCTGCTGGCTACTTCACACACAGCAGATGTCCGTGTTTCTGTATTTGTCGGGCTGTCTGGATCGGTTTGGAAATGACGGCTGAATTTAAGAAGGCACGGGAGCATCTGTCCAGCAATCGCAGCATGCCTTGAAGCTAAAACAAAGATTCAACATCTATTGCTACATCACGTTGAGCTAAAATATTGAAATATTTTCTTGTTGATATGTAAGCGGTAAAACAAGATAAGACTACTTTTTTTATAACCAGTGTTGCTTGAGGACCAATGATGTTTATAAAAGTGCATAAGGCACGGCTGATTAAGTACAGATGTGCATTTAAAACATCTGGATGGTCCTCAGCAGGGTGATGTACGATTATTGGTCTCAATGGAGGACGCACGGTACCATAACTGAATATCTCATCATACCATGAATCCGTCAGTGTGAATTTTGTTTTAATGAAATGCTGGTTTTGATTCGTGAGAGGTCTGTAGAGCTTGAAATAATTTGCAAAGCGGGAGCGCACACACGCACACCTGCCCTCCCGTGGTCTCCTGGTCCTCCGCGACAATCACAGCCATGGCAGTTGCCAAAGAGATAATTACATAGCGACTGAAGCGCAGCGGTCTGTTCTACACTATATGTGAGAGAGGAAATAATGTTATTACAGCGCAACAAGCCTCTTTATTTCAGCGACCAACTGGAAAAAAGCTTTTTTGAAAAAAATAATAATCATTTTTGAGTTTTCAGGCCCACACTTCTGAATAATGGATCTCCCATCCCCCATAATTCCCGGCGCTCTGTGAGTCGGGCCACGAGTATCGATTCACTGTGAGCAGGCGCACGATTTTCGTCACCCTTTCAAATGCTCCAATTCAGAAGTCTGGGGAAAATGCATAAATACATAAACATTAGAGAAGAAAATGGTGGCAAAAGGTCAAAAAACATAGCAAATGGCGTTTACACAGTGAGTTACATCACCTCGTTTTGCAGAAAATTGCAATATATAATATAATATTATATATATATATATATATATATATATATATATATATATATTAATGGTAAATATTTTTATTCATGTTTAAATTATTAATATATTTACTGCCCCCGCCCTGCCCCAGACCTGCGTAGGTTTACATTTCATACAGTTGATTGGTGATAAACATGAAGCAGGGCAGCAACTCACTGCATTATGGACCCTATAGAATGCAGTTCGAATGACCCTAAAATTCAAGATATAGTCATGTTTCAATGTGTATTAGTTCAGTTTTGAGATCTTGTTTCCCCCCGTCTTTGTGATTTTGGTTCAGTCCTGTTAGTTTTCCCGCTCCTCGTTTGTGTTCAGTTTCTTCACCTGTGTTTTGTTAATTATCCCATTAGTCCCAGTTCTTTTAAGCCCTGTGTTTTCCCTCAGTGTTTGTTGGTCGTTGTCCTTGTATGGTTGTGTTTTCCCTGAAGTTCCTGGAGTTTGTTATTTCGTTCCTGTATGTTTATAGAAGTTTATTTTGTAAATAAATCAGCTATTTTTGGAAGTCCTCTTGTCCTCGTCTTCAGCTACCTGCACGCACCCTGACAGATATCAGGCAAAAATGCCCCTATATGTCTCATATTTATACGCAATATCAAACGAGTGCTGTTTTTGTCCCGAATAGCATGAGTGCAAATGTGATATTTATTTTAACAATAACAGGCCTACGTTAATATGGTGTTATATTTTAGACACAATATTGTCCGCTTTTGCTCAATTTTTTCAACGAAAAAGTTACCTATAAAGCCAGAGCAGAACAGTTTCTCCGAGCAACACTCAGCGGTGTTTAATTTCTGAATGAATCCGCATTTTGAGCAAATCAACCGGGTGAAACGATGATTCAATGGCTCATTTATAAAGAGAGCCATTTACTTTATTGAGGAATGAGACGTTTTAATGAACTGAATGAATGAATCAATGACTCAATGACTGCATCTGAAATTGAATACTTTCCTACTATATAGTATGCAAAAAAAATATGTGACAAAATAAGTAGCCTATGTCAGAATTCACAGTACCCATAAAAGAGTAGGCAAAAAGTCCCCGGATGACTTCTGGTGAGATTCTGAAGTGCGCATACGATGGACACTTAACTGTCCCATGAGGCCACGGGAGAGGATATATGAATGGCAGATGTAACTGACGCTAGTACGTCATGTGATAATGACAACAAGGGGAATACGTCCAGATTACATTCATAATTTAGAACATACTTTTTTAGTGGTTTTGAAGTAATTACTTATTCAAAATAAGTACATATTCAAGAGAGAATGCGATTTCAGATGCAACCAACGACTTATTCATTAAGACATTACCGCCAACAACTGGCAGTTTCTTATTTAGAGTATAATTTCTGTAAAAAAAT
Source organism: Siphateles boraxobius (assembly GCF_051911475.1). Taxonomy (NCBI): domain Eukaryota; kingdom Metazoa; phylum Chordata; class Actinopteri; order Cypriniformes; family Leuciscidae; genus Siphateles; species Siphateles boraxobius. The sequence goes on along the minus strand of NW_027509192.1, from coordinate 15,045,341 downwards.
TATTTCATATTTCCGTATTAATTAAAACCTATTTAAGTTAGTTCACCCAAAAAATTAAATTCTGTTATCATTTACTCACCCTCATGGCCGTTGAAGCCTAAAAGTTTATGTGTAATAAATTATATGGTGAATTAAATTAAATATATATTTTTAAAGGTACTTTTAGTAATGTCTATTTGATACTATCTCATTTAACACAATAATGACTTTAAATTATGTTTTGGGGTAATTTCTTAGCCAAATTTGATCTGCTATTAATTTGTGATTAATTCAATTCATTAATCACCACATTGTGTAATTAATTAGATTAACAATTGTAATCGCTTGACAGCCCTAATATATATATGATGCCAGCAAATTCTTGATTTTTCAGATTTTTGCTTTAAAATAAAAGCAAAAATATAAAACATATAATATATAGTAAAAAAAAAATTATATATATATATATGTATTTACAAAATTTTATGCTAAATACGATTAATAGCGATTAATCGATTTGACAGCACTAATATATAAATATACGTATATATACGGCATGTATATGCAGTTTATATCGCGATTAATCGATTTGACAGCACTAATATATAAATATACGTATATATACGGCATGTATATGCAGTTTATATCGCGATTAATCGATTTGACAGCACTAATATATAAATATACGTATATATACGGCATGTATATGCAGTTTATATCGCGATTAATCGATTTGACAGCACTAATATATAAATATACGTATATATACGGCATGTATATGCAGTTTATATCGCGATTAATCGATTTGACAGCACTAATATATATATATATATATATATATATATATATACGTATAAATATGCAGTATATATACGTATATTTATATATTAGTGCTGTCAAATCGATTAATTGCTAGTAATCGTATTTAGCATAAAATTTTGTAAATACATATATTTTTTTATATTTTTTTTACTATGTATTATATGTTTTATATTTTTGCTTTTATTTTAAAGCATAAATCTGAGAAATCAAGAATTTTAAGAATTCAAGAATATGTTCTAGAGCTAAAAGGAACAGATACATATTTTTCTTCTGTAAAGCTAGACTTTTGCTTACACCACAACAGTTTCTAGCGCACTGCGTTCCAATATAAAATTCCATTTTTTCTCCTTTCGTCCAGAATCCTGTTACACATCTCAAAATTCTGAAATTCCCATGTGTCCTTTCTCTCTCATCTTCCTGCCCCAACACCATTAATGATGAAGCACGTAAGTCAGTGCCCCTCGTTCCTGGGGGTTTTTGGCTCCTGGGGGCCACGTCCCTCCCCCACCCCCTCACTCTCAGCCAGCAGCAAAGGCTTGAAGTCTCCACAGTTCTTTGTTCATCCTATCATCTGTGTGATATCAGAGCCAGCACTCACATGCAATTAACACCCGGCACCCAATCTCACAACGTCTCGCACGCAGAGGTCTAGATTTACCCACTGCACTGGTTGGCGCTTGTTATTTTTATTCAAATCACAACAATAGTGATATAAAAAGAAAGGAAGCACTGGTAATTTGATGGGTGTTTCCCTAATAAGTGTTGCTAATTAGGAGAGAACTCAGTTAACACCTTCTTCATGATCACCACTTTTGTACATTTTCTTCAGGGTGGTTGCTAGGGCATTTCTAAGGTATTGTGGGTGGTTGTTAAAGTGTTGCTATATCTGTATGATTGACAGGCAGCTGCTAGGATGTTTTAGGGATAGTTGTTTCCTATGGTGCTATGAATTGTTGCTTGAGCATTGCTAGGTTGTTGTTAGGGCACAGCTACGTGGTTCCTAAGATGTTCTACATGGTTGCTAGGTGGTCGCTAGGCAGTTGCTATGGTGCAGTGTGCTATGCTCTGTGTTATCAATGGTTGCTTGGGTGTTGCAAGGATGTTCTGGGTGACTGCTAAAGGATTTATTAGGTATGCAGCATGGTTGCTCGAGAATTTTTTGAGGTATTGTGGCTGGTTGTTAAGGTGTAGCTAGGGTGTTCTGGATGTTGGCTAGCTGTATTTAATGGTTGAAAAGGAACTTGTCATACCAATATCTGGCCTGGTAAAATAATTATGTTGCATATCTTGTTTGGCAATGCACAGAATGATTAGAATGTACAAAACATGGTCATATGACAGATCATATTTGTGAATTAAAACCATAAAGCTGTAACCACTTCCAGCTGCTAGAAATCATCACTCAGACAGAGGAGAGGGATGAGAGGAGGGAGGGAATGACAGACAGATGGAGATGGATACTACAGCTATGAGTGCTCCAGAGAGAGCCAGGAAACCATTCCCTGTCCCCTTCAGCCAATAAAAACGACTGCATTAAGATAATAACACTGTATGGCAATTATTAAAGGGCAATAAAACCGCTTTAGAGCCCTCTCCAGGCTATGAACTGTGTGTGTGTGTGTGTGTGTGTGTGTGTGTGTGTGTGTGTGTGTGTGTGTGTGTGTGTGTGTGTGTGTGTGTGTGTGTGTGTGTGTGTGTGTGTGTGTGTGTGTGTGTGTGTGTGTGTGTGTGTGTGTGTGTGTCCAGCTATGAGGCAGAGATGGATTTTCAAACATACTAAGATATTTTGTAATCCAATAACTGCTTTAGGAAATCTTGTTATCTTGAGGACTGGAGCTTTTATAAACCAGCTAGTGATCCAACACCAAATCCATTAGGCATGACTAAGAGTGAAATACGACTGAATATTGCATATAAGTCAGTAAAAAGGACTTTAGTATCATAATGCGCTTATACATCGGTATGTTAATTCTTGCTATTTCGGTATTGTCGTAAGTGCAACAAGCTGCAAATCCTCTATTTATTTTAACTGTTCTACAGCACGTGAAAAAAATACCATATACACATAGACATTCTGAAAATCTTCCTTGTAAAAAAGGCATTCAAATTGAGCTGTTCACTGATTGGTGGAGGCAGCTAATGATCACTCACCTCTGAGCCAATAAGATGAATCACCAGGCTGACAGTGGGCCGAGTCCCTGAGGAGGTCGGGAATGAGCAGCCCTAAGCAACAAAGAGTGTTAGACCGCATCAATACAGTGTATTGACAGCTATGAGGAGTAATCATCAACTGTGCATTCAAACAATGAGAGATGCTTTTTAAATAAAATTTTAAATGTTAAAACAAAAAAACAATCAAATCAAAAATAAAAGGTAAACTCATCCCTGAGGGAATGGAGGCTGTGGTCATCAACAGTTGGCGTGGCTGTTGTTGCCTACTGAGGGCAGTGTTGTTGTGCAGGGGCTGAAGGTGTGAGTGTGCATGGCACCTGCCCGCTGCTCCACAGGTGGAGTTGGCACTGTTAGCAGATGGCCAAACCCTGAGGGCACTCAGAAATCCATGCTTCCTGGCAGTATGCCCAGAAGATGAACCGAGGTTGCTCGCAAGAGTGAATGAGGGGTAGTCGGGTCAAAGGGTATGAGACAAAAGTAATGAAAGACTAAATATAATTTTACAATGATGTCAACAACAGTGGTAGAAAAACAACAACAGTGCTAAAAATCACACAGCAACCACATAATGTAGCAACACCCTAACAAGCAACAAGATCACCAAGCATAGTGATAAAAAACACACAGAAACTTCGCAACTGCATAGCAACACCCTATAAAAAACACACCAAAGAGCAACACTCTAACAACCACCTAGATCACCAAGCATAGTGATAAAAACCCCACAGAGCCATAGCAACTGCATCACCTAGATTGCTCAGCATAGTGCTAAAATTCACACCGAACCTTAGCAACCGCATAGCATTAGCAACACCCTAACAATCAACCATAACAACAAGCATAGGGATAAAAACCACACCAAACTATAGCTACCGCATAGCAACACCCTAACAACCACCTAGATGAGCTAAAAGTGCTAAAATCCCCATAGAACCTTAGCAACATCCTAACAACCACCTAGATCACCAAGCATAGTGATAAAAACCACACCGAACATAAGCAACATCATATCAACGCCCTGAAAATCACCTAGGTCGCCAAGCATAGTGATAAAAACCACACAGAACCTTAGCAACCGCATAGCAACACCCTAACAACCACCTATATCACCAAACATAGTGATAAAAACCACACAGAACCTTAGCAACCAGCGACACCCTGAGAACCACCTAGATCTCCAAGCATGGTGATAAAAATCCTTAACAACTTTGGCAAAACCGCAAAACACTCATTCTTTACTATTTTGAAGGAACAACTCAAGTTACTCAACCAGGCATGAAACATGTTACACCGCTCTGCCAAATTGCAGTGAATTCTTGTGAATGTTGCATTCTCGGTCTTCCTAAAACAGCTAAAATTGGTTTGCAAACACCAGAAGGGCAGTCACAGATGAGCGCTGCTCCCCTGAGAGGCTCAGCCCTAAAATGTCATTGGCACTTTGGTCCCGCAGTGCACACAAAGGTCAATAGTGACAGAGTTTCCTCACGTCTGCATCGATTCGTTCCACAGCGCCATTACACATGGCAATTACACAGTCAACTGACATTCTAATCATGGAGATTCATGCAAATTCAAAGGATTTGGCTTTGGCATCCAAATACTGTGCAAATATGACTTCTTTAAAGTGTGTGTGTGTGTGTGTGTGTGTGTGTGTGTGTGTGTGTGTGTGTGTGTGTGTGTGTGTGTGTGTGTGTGTGTGTGTGTGTGTGTGTGTGTGTGTGCGTGTGCGTGTGCGTGTGCGTGTTCGTGTGCGTGTGCGTGCGCGTGCGTGTTTACTACCCATATATATCACATGTAAAAATGTAAAGACTATATATTCGTGAGCGGATAACTTATGTAATATGAATCAGGTTTGCTATATGACTATCTATAGAGTGTTGCACATGGAGAGATGCCACCACACTGACTGGGCACAGATGGTACCGAAGCAGAATGACTGAGCTACTGTATCTGCTCACCTCCACATGCACATGGACACAAAGAAACACACATGCGCATGTAAATACAAACACAGAAGTCCTAGGATGCATGTTTATATGGTTATCCAAGAAGATAATTTAAAAAAGCAGAAAAAAAGCGAAATAACCATAGATTACACAAGTGTAAAAATCTGTTGAAGAAAACTATTTGTATTAGCCGGAAAGAGGATGGATGGATGGAAAGGTGTGATCGATGCGGTCAAAGCAGCCTTAGGTCTCAGGGGATACGCTTTAGCTACGAACGACTGAAGAAGATGACACATCTCCACTTAGACCAGTCTGAGAGCTCTGTGTGTGTGATGGCAGAGGGAGAGCGTGTGAAAAAGTGCGTTGGCAAAGACTCAAGGGACGTGACAGCAGAAGCCTCTCCTCGGCCAGGAAAAGCAGGAAAATGACACAGTTACACACATGGGCAAACACTCCACTGTCATCTAAGAGATGCCAAAACCTGCTTCACTGGAGCCTCTATGACTCTACCTGAAGCTCGCCTGTCCATCTGGTTGTATATGTGTGACTTTACTTCAAGGAGAACTGAATTAAGCTTTAATTAGTCCATTTAGTAATATAGTTTTGTCCGATAAGCCGACAATTCTCTTCATGTTACAGCTGATATTAAAATTCTATACTGTTGACTCAAAAACAAAAAGCAAAAAATGCAGCACTACACAAGAAACAACATGAAAACACAGCACCAAACAAAACAGCAAAAATGAAAAAACAGCATGAAAACAAAATGAAACAGCACAAAACTAAAAACAAAATTCACAACACAAAAACAAAATGAAACCGCACAAACGAAAAAATAAAAACACAACACACCACAACAAAAAACAAACTAAACGAAACAGCATAAAACAAAAAACTAAATGCAACGCGTCCAAACCATCTCAGCCGTCGTTGTTGTATGTGCTCTTCGTTGGCTGGTTGTTGTTGGCATCTGGCTCGGATTGCCTCGTTGGTGATGCAGTCGCAAATCGAAATTCCCAGGATCTGGCGTAGGCATTGCATTTGGAAAACTTCAAGATTGGTCAAATCCATCTTGAGCAGGGTCCATGTTTCAGATCTATAGAGAAGAATTGGTAGGATCAGCGTTCGAAAGAGGCGGATCTTGATCTTTGTGGAGATGTTGTTTGTTTTCCACAGACACCATTTGAGGGAAGCCAACGCCGCCACTGCCTGCCCAATTCTTGTGTAGGTCTCCATAGAAGATGCCACTTTCTTTTCCTGAACCAGCGAACCAAGTTATTTGAATTGTTGCACTTGTTCAATCTGGACCACAGCAAGGTGGACGATTGCTTGGGAACCATCCGTTGTGAGTACTTTGGTCTTTTCGGCATTGATCTGAAGGCCATAATACGACTGAGCGATGTGGGCGATATTGTTGAGGATATCTGTGGCATTGTTTTTCATGATGACTGAGCTATCATCAGCAAACATGAGGTCTGTTAAGAAGAGATCTTCATCAAATTGAATGCCCTATTTCCCCTTAAAGACTTTCCTCATAATGCAATCCCCCACAATGTTGAAAAGTAGTGGAGAGGCCACATCTCCCTGGTGAACTCCTGTTTGGATGGAAAACTCATCTGAGATCTTGTTTCAGATTTGCACCTGGTTGTTGGAACCTTTGTAGGCCTCTTTTAGGAGTGCAATGACTTTTTGTGGGACATGTTTGGTCTCCAATGCTTTCCATAGGGCGGGCCAGTGCACACAATCAAAATGCGGATTTGAAGTCGAGGAATATGATGACAATGCGTTGCCCACATCTGGTCCGTTCTTCCATAAGCTGACCGAGGGCAAAAATTTGGTCGAAGCATCCACATTAAGGGTGAAAACCCGCCTGTTCCTCTCGGGCTGGTCTTTCCACAGTGCTTTTGTAGCCTCGGTTAGAAGATCTTCATGAAAACCTTCCCTGATGATGGATAGGAGGCTTATACCACGGTAGTTCTTGCATTCCTGGTTGTCGCCTTTCTTATGGATGGGTATGATGACAGCTTTCCTCCAGGTATGTGGTATTTGTTCCGTGTGCCATATTGTTTGGATGAGGAGATGCAGGCGATTGAGTAGGATATCGCCACCGGATTCGATCGCTTCTGCTGTGACCTGATCCACTCCTGCTGACTTGCCATTTTTGAGTGACCGGATAGCTGCTTTTAGTTCTTGAGTTGTGGGGACAGTGTCGGTCATGGGTGTTTCAACCATATCCATGGTTGCGTTCGGCGGCGGATGGGTGAGCACAGGGCTTTGGCACATTCCATGGTCGTACTTGAGATCATTTTTTCTTTGTCCACATTTTCTGATGCGCCCAGTGTTGCCAACCGGTTGGATAAGGCGATTTGGAATTCCTGTCTACGCGTAGGGTCAGCCAGTTGTCTCCAATCCAGCCTGGATTGTGGGGTCGAGGTCCGCTTGGGACGCTGGAGTCGGAGTTGGATCTTGACTCAGATCAGGTGGTGGTCAGAACCGCAGTCAGGGCCCCTCATGGCTCGGACATCCTTCAGCGTTGAGAGGAACCTATTGTTGATCAGAATGTAGTCCAATATGGCAGAATCTTTGCCAGATGGATTTCGCCAGGTAAGTTAATGATTGCGCGGATGCTGGAAGCAGCTATTACCGACGAGCAAGTTGTTAGTGGCGGCAAAGGATAAAAGCCGCAATCCATTGTCATTGATCTCTCCAAGGCCAAAGTTTCCCATCGTTTTTTCCCAAACAGTTTTGTCCGTGCCGATATGAGTGTTGAAGTCAGGATGTGGCGCCTGCCAGGATGATCAAGTTTGTCTGTGGTATCCAAGGTGTGTTCGAGTGCGTTGTAGAAGTCGTTCTTTACTGGATCAGGATTGGTCTCGGTTGGCGCATAGATGGCAACAATATGAGTCTTGATGGTACCTTGCACCGTGAGGACTGCAAGACGATCCGATATAGGCTAGAATGCGGTGATACTGCTGGCCACTCGCGTGTCAACCATAAACCCAATGCCTGCTTCTCTTTTGTCGCTGCCGGAATAATACAGCGTCACCGTTCCATCGATATCTGGCGGTTGAACAGTTATCGTTCCAGATCCAGTGAGCCATAGTTCAGATAATGCCGTGATCGATATTTTGCATTTGGCAAGTTCCTGGGCGACGATTTCTTTCTGCCCAACATTTTAAAAAAAAAGTCTTATATAAGTCTTAATATAACACTCAGGATTTACAAGAGAACTCAGAAGAATAAGGCAAACACAACCACTTAACAATGATGAGACAGGACAAAGGATTGAACCAAAACAAGAAGTGTAAATACCAAAACTACTGAGGGAACAAATAGGCTAATTGATTAACAACAGGTGACCTGAATGAGAATGACACAGACTAAAAAAACTAGGTTACAGGAAACAAACACAATGAAACCAAGCATACTCCTAACACACAAAACAATTGTTTAAAGATTACATTCAGCAGGGGTTTTCTAATGAGCATTTTTGTCTTTTTTCCATTAAAAATATTTAAATGATAAATTTATCATAAAGAAAAATATCTTATTGAAGTTGGGATGCACAATAAATCGGTACCATATCTGTTATCAGCCAAAATTAAAGATTTTTTAATTTATCTGCATATTGGATTTTTGTCAGTCGATTTTGGATTTTTAATTGTGCTAAACTGAAAATGTGTTCAATATCTTAAAATATTTTTAGCGAAAAAACGAAAATTTACTCACAATTTTTTAGAAATATGTCTTGTTTGCTCTGTAAATGTAGAAGCACTAGCGACGTGGATAGTATGAATGAGGTTTAGCTTATGGTCAGGAGGTATCTTGGTCAGACTGTTTTAGGAAGTAATTTAAATGTGAGGTATTTTGGTGAAAGCATGGTGAGATAGTGTTTGGCTTGTGAACCTGTGGCCAGCCGTGTGCAGTGAGGGGTGGAACTGTGAAAGGAAACCAAAGCGAGCTCACGCCGATGCTTTCAGCCCTGAGAAAACGGAGCAGGCGAGAGCCAAAGACAGTATGTTAAATATATCCAAACCATTTTTCTGTGACTGACAGAGACAGGGCCTCCATTAGATTGGCTGAGTGTCTCACCATCTCTGCAACACACACTGAGAAATGAATACACGACAGAGGACAGACCACCAGCCCCTACGGTGATTACTGTTACAACCTCTTCTGATCAAACCATTTGGGAAAGGTAAAGAAGATAAATAAAACATGAATTCATCCCTCCGTTTCTCTTGCCTTGGCAACATCTCCGTTTCTCTTGCCTTGGCAACATCTCCACTATTATTATCAGCACGGTGTATGAATGTGATTCGCAAGACCTGCTGTAGGGTGTACCTGTGTCAACACGAGCACATCCACACCTTATCTTTGCTATGGATTGTACCATTATTAGCTTGAGCGAGGGCTTTTGTGCAGCAAAAACCAAATACTGTCTTTAGTGTTTAGAATAGGATTTGAACAGCCAGCTAACCCTGAACATTGTCATGTACAGTACCTCATCTACAGACATTGCAAATCATGTGGCTTGATAAGAAAAAGAATAAGGATTTGGCAGGAAAAAAACAATTGAATGCTTTTGCGTTCTCTCACAAATTTATAGTTGGGAAATTCTATTGTATATAATTAGCGGGCACCAGGAAGGCACTATCAATATGTGGGGTATTGAAATCACTTTTGAATGCGAGCTCGCTTTTTACTTTCACTTTCCAATTAGTGATTAGCATTCTCCGTGTTATAGGGAGCAGCGGTACTGACCACATATTTTACATAATATATTTGTCAATGACTCTCAGTAAAATTATGAAAATTATACCAGCCTTCTGACTATACTTGTAATGATGGTGCAGACGCAGAGGAATCCATTTGCAGCTTTATTGAGAATGGTTAACAGGCAGGGTAAATCAACAGCAGACAGAATCAACGAAGAGAGCAAAGAGCAAGACGACGTCACAGGCAAAGGTCAGGGCCGGCAGCAAAAGACAAAGTCCAAAGAGCAATCCGGGTCAAGACGGGCAGAGAACAATCAGAGGTCGGGGTACACAGTCCTAGGTCAGTAATCAGATCAGCAGACACAGAGATAAATGCTTGGAATTGAAAGCCAGGGCAATGCAATACTCCGTGGAGAAGTAAGTTGTAAGTCGCTTTGGATAAAAGCGTCAGCTAAATGAATAAATGAGAAGTGGTGTGGAGAAGTGGCTTTTATGTGTGTGTAAATGAAGTGCAGGTGTGTGTGCAATCAGTGCAGTGCCGGTGTATGGTGTTTGGTGTAATCAGTCCAGGGAGGTGTACAATGGGAAATGTAGTCCAAGTAAACTCAGGAAGTGCGTGGCTAATCGTTACAATACTGTCTTGACTTCATTGCTCGCTTCCATCACTTTCGCTTTTATTCTCGTGCACTGACTCGTTCGCTAAGCTAAACAACCAATCAGAGTGATTTCACCGATTTCACCGAAATTAACTCTTAACACTCTTCACTCTTAACTGTTAACACACCGAAAAACTTAAACTCCCCCTGTGGTGAAAATCAAGTTTTTAATGTTGTTTATGTCTATGTGGTGTTTTTAATATGCTTTAAGAACAACCATGTCCAAATTAAGTTAAAGGAGAACTCCGGGCAATTTTTAAGTTAATCTTGATCGTTAGACCTTTGTGAGTACTGACTATAGAAAAAAAAACGAACCGGATTGGTGCTTGCTACTCGGAGCTGCGACCGCGAATGCCCAGAGCTCCCACTCAGCTAAAACGGCAGCTATGGGGGCATGGACATAAAGAGCGTTTTTGAGCCTCTTAACAGACACAAAATGCAATTAAAATGTCTGTCCAACATGAACAGGGACCCTACATGTGAACAAGATGCGTTTAGCAACTTAGCCATTGTTTCAACTCACCTAAATAGTCTTTTAGACGGCAAGCTGTAGTCTCGTGCTGCAGTCCCGTGCTGTAGCCGGAAAAGGTAAACAATATCCAGGTGGGAGGAGCGTTGATCATGTGCGACGAGTTATGATCAGAGTTGCTTACAAGTGAAGAAGAAATGGTTCGTGTTTGTGCCTTTCCGAATTGTGGCAACCGAATGCGAAAATATAAGAGCTTAAATTTTCATCGTCTTCCTTTCCATGACCTCGAGATTCTGCAGTTGTGGCTAGTTGTACTTCAACTTGATGTGCAAACTCCCGTAGAAGTACTACGCGCTAAAGATTACCGCATTTGCAGTGAACACTTTGACAAGGATGACTACACACACACAACACAGCGGGGCCGTTTGAAGAAAAATGCCATTCCATGTACGAAGACTCGTCGCACATGATCAACGCTCCTCCCACCTGGACATTGTTTACCTTTTCCGGCTACAGCACGGGACTGCAGCGCGAGACTACAGCTTGCCGTCTAAAATACTATTTAGGTGAGTTGAAACAATGGCTAAGTTGCTAAACGCATCTTGTTTACATGTAGGGTCCCTGTTCATGTTGGACAGACATTTTAATTGCATTTTGTGTCTGTTAATAGGCTCAAAAACGCTCTTTATGTCCATGCCCCCATAGCTGCCGTTTTAGCTGGGTGGGAGCTCTGGGCATTCGCGGTCGCAGCTCCGCGTAGCAAGCGCCAATCCGGTTAGTTTTTTTTTTCTATAGTCAGTACTCACAAAGCTCTAACGATCAAGATTAACTTAAAAATTGCCCGGAGTTCTCCTTTAACAACATTGCTGAGTATTTTATCCTTAAAACTGCAGTGAACTAGCTTGGCAAGCCAGACCTATCAAGATGTTAGGTCTGGGAACTCACAATTGGCATACCTCAATCCGAGGGGCGGGATAAACAGTTGTCTTTAAAATTCCCTCTGCACGCAATAGGACAGCGCTACAACCAACCAGAGCAACGGACGGCTGTGGCTGAGTGAGTCCCATGCGTTTTTCCACCAGCGGAGCTAGTTGATATATTAAACTTTTGCCGTATCCGGTCGTCAAAACTCCGACCACATCTTCCTTTTTTTAAGAATGACTTAAGTGACGTTCTCTTAACTCCAAGTCATCCAGAGTCGCGGCCAAAGCCGATTCGAAAGACCGCTGTTCGCCAGCAGCATCTTCTTTGTTTTCAAGTAGCAGATCACCTATGGAAATCACTCAGAACCGTCACAACTCTGCCGTCATTATGTTAAGCCCGCCCACCAACTCTATACACAATGTGATTGGCCTGACCAGAGTTTGGTTTTTCCAGCTCGAATGCCAACGGAGAGTTGCTAGACCACACTTTGCTGCAAAATAATTTTTGCTGCCGCTAGGGTGCGTCTAGATTTCTAGGCTAGCAATGAACCAAAGACAGTCTCAAAATTGCGGTTTGAAATTGCTGGTGTTTCTGACGCCACAAACTACCTTGTATCAAATCAGGTCAACGTGTTATCATCAACAAGTGCATTTTGAGCTGGTGTGAGTGAGTGGAGGCGGGGCAAATTAGAATATTCATAGAACTGCATATACTAAATGAGGCAAGCGTGTAGAGTTACATTCAAGCTATTTTAAGGCATGAATATTTTTTTCCCAAGGAGTTTCTTCTTTAAATATGTCATTTTGGTGATGAAAGATGAGTTTGAAGGGATAAAATTATCTACTACAGGAGGACTTTAACATCTTCAATGTCTGCTAACTCACACACACTCATTAAACAACCCCACCAGAGTATTTTGCGGTGCCACGACCCCTCCCTAGTACTCAATCTCAGATGGAGCTTTTAAAGTGCTATTTTTAGCATATGGTGCGGTGAACGTTATCTCTGTTAACTAGCGTCATGGGTTTTAAGAGCATTAGCATGTGATACCGCACTTGATGCAACTCTGACTCCAACTCTGTTAACTAAAAAGCGACAATGCAGGTACAATTACCATAATTATAGCACTTATGTATAATAGCACAGAACACCGTACCTGCATAGGTCATAATCGGCAACTATATGTGCTGCAGTAAACAAACGACCAACTGGATCTCTTTAGGGTTTGTCAATAGACTGCATCAACATATGGAAACGGAGAAACACAAAACAGTTTTCCTTTTTGGCTTAACTTTTCCTTTAAATGTCAGATTGGAGATAGTGGCTCATTCCTAACACAGAGCACGGCCGCACATCTTCAGACGTATGCGGCGACACGCACCGGCATTTTAAGCTCATCTGCTATTCAATACCTCCTGGCATGGAGTAGATCAATGGAGAGATTGGGTTAATAGGAAATTGTGAGAGGGCATGATTAAGTTAGATCTTCAATCGCAATAACAGAGGGGATCCCAAAACAGGAAGATGGAGATCAGGTATCTCAATTTAATGGGATCTAATTAGCACAAAATACTTTTACATATGTAAACAAATCTGGAATTCATTATTGTCATTGGGACAACACTAACAGTTAACCCGCCACGTAGAGTATTTGACAACTGAAATTCACTTCAACTGTGTGCTGTGATATGACTAGGTGAGTTGTACGTCAAAGGCAGTGAAGGAGAAGCAGGATTTTCTGGGTAGGACAGTGAGTTTAGTTTACGCACCGCGGTGGCATAGAGACGCATCCCAGAGGAACCTGCCCTGGGACGCTAAGAATAGAAACATAGAGGAGTTGTATTAAGAGACCAAATCAACACATGCCTCCATTCAAATAATAGTTTTTCAAATATAGCTAAATAAATGAATAGGTTTTTTTGTATGTATATATATATATATATATATATATATATATATATATATATATATATATATATATATATATATATATATATATATATATATATAGGCCTACTGTTTAAGTTGATTTTTGCACATGTACTATGTTATTCTTACATTTCTGAAGTATCATGTACATACTGTTATGTAAATCATCATTTTAGTACTACATGGACAAATCTTACAAAACCAGTCAAGAAACGGTCCAGATATCAAAACAAAAATAAATCGTTTTTTTTACTTAAAAATTATCATTATTATTATTACTATTAATGTTTTTACCAAAACATTACCAAATTTGTCATTCAATTTACTGTAATGCAAAATATGATAATATTAAATAAAAAATTAAATCAAATTCTAGTAGTATTAGCAATAGTATTAACAACAAATAATAATAGTAACAATAATAAAATGTAAATTATTTATCATGGTCTTTTGTTGTGCTTAATTTTATTTACAACCCTATTTCCAGAAAAGTTGGGACATTTTGTTTAATGAAATAAGAAGATGGATAAGAAGAAGATGGATGGATGGATGGCAATAAAATGAAGAATATGTGATTTGTTAATTATATTTGTGGCGAGCAGGACGAGGCCGAGGGACGTGAGAGAACGGCTCGAGGGCGGTGGCGTGAGTGATAATGAATTACACTTGTGAGACGCACCGGTCTCGCATCTCTCACGGCGGAGCGGAAGCATAAAAGGAGGAGCGGCGACACTGAAGATCGAGAGATGAACAGACATGATTTTATGTTGTGTTTTGTTTCTTTTTTGTGTGGCCAGCAGTCGTCCGTGAGGGGCTGCTGGCTTATACTTTTGTTTTTGTATTTGTTTTATTTTAGTATTAAAAATTGTTGAACGTTCGCCGATTCCCGCCTCCTTCTTTCCTGAATCTTAAACCTAGTTACAATATTGAACCTTTATTTAACTGGCAAAAGGCATAAAGATTTCCAATGTTTTCACTGATCAACTTAATTGTATTTTGTAAAGATAAATAAATTTGGATTTTGATGGCTGCAACACACTCCAAATAAGTTGGGACAGGGGCATGTTTACCACTGTGTCACATCATCTTCACTTTTAATTATACTTTTTAATTATTCAGGAACTGAGGATACTAACTTCTGCAAGTGGAATTTTGACCCAATCTGGCTTGATAGATGACATCTGCTTAACAGTCTGTGGTCATCATTGTCTTATTCTCCTTTTCCATGATGGGCCATACATTTTCACTAAGAGACAGATCTGGACTGCAGTCAGGTATATCCACTCTATGGTGTAGTGTCTATAAACCACTCTGATGAAGCACGTGCTGAATGAGGCCTGGCATTGTCTTGCTACCCAGGAAAGATGTGATCTTGATACCATTACATGTCTCTGTTCAAAATGAATATACGCCTCAACACACATGCAAGTCACCCCTGCCGTTTGCACTGATGCACCTCCATACCGTAACAGATGTTTGCTTTTGCACCTGTCGCTGATCAAAGTCTAGATGGTCTCTTTTGTCCTTGGGACTGAGAACTTAATGTCTGTTGTTCCCAAAAAACAAGCTGAAACATGGACTCATCTGACCACAGCACACATTTCCACTGTATTTTAGACCATCTGAGATGAGTTTAGGTTTAGAGAACTCAGTGGCAACTCTGCATAGAACTGATGTACAGCTTTTTCCTTGCGTGACAGAGATTTAAAGTGGCATTTCTTGATGCAGCGTCTGACTGTGTTAAGTGAAAATGGTTTTCTAAAGTACTAGTGAGCACATGTTGCTGTATTTAACAGAGTAGCATTATTGTTTTTCACGCAGTGCCATCTGAGGGCTTGAAGGTGATGGCTTTTTGTCTTGCCCTACACAGCCTGAGATTTCTCTGGATTCCCGAATCTTTTCACAGTATTATAAATGGTAGATTAGAATAGTGATTTTTGAAATTGTTTGACATTTCTCTCATGGAACTTGGCATAGACTGGTGAGCCATGACCCATATTTGAAAGACTGAGATGCTCCTTTTATACCCAATCAATATACCCTCACCTATTGCCAATCCACATGCTAATTGTGGGCTATTTCTAAACAGTTTAACTTGGATATTCGATAATCTTTTAACTTTTATTTTGCCCCTGTCTCAACTTTTTTGGAGTGTGTTGCCATCCAAATTCAAATTTAGCTTATCTTTACAGAAATCAATTCATTTGGTCAGTGAAAACATACAAATATTTTCTTAGTACTTTTTGGAGTTAAATAAAGGTTTAAGAAAATGAACAAATCCCAGATTCTTTATTTCATTGCACTTTACAAAATGTCCCAACTTTCCTGGAAAAGGGGTTGTATTATAAATGCTACTATACATTTGATTTTGATTAAAATTACATTGAGAATTACAAATAATACAAAATACAGATGTATTATGGTTATTTAGGGGAAATCTGCTTGGTTGTCATAAAAGGTAATGTCACAATGCAAAACTGAAAATGTTGCTTTTTTCACTAATTTAATGGGATTCACTAATCAATCAAGTATTATGGTTTTACCACCTGTCACCATCACTGTACCATGGTATCACCACCAAAAGTGAGACTATGCCTCTACACTGCTTCAGTTTGAAGTAATTGGTTGTCAAATGCCTTATTCACAGAAGCAGAACAGTATATAAACCCTTAAAATATCACCCACCTATAACAATAATGGGTTCCTTATCTCATGTGTGTGTACATCGATGTGCAAGCATGTGTGTGTGTGTGTGTCTGTGTGTGTAGGCGACACACAAGGCCATTGAGCATGTGTGATTACAGCTCAGTGCTCTCCTGAGTGTCCTCCATTAAAACAACACTGAGAGGATCAATGTTTATGAGCGTCATAAAGCATCGTGGCGAGGGTGGAAGAGCGTAGCTTATTTATCAGAGTCGCGTTCTCAACCTTGATTCATGACTGGCTATGCTTATTCTGAAAATTCACCCAATCAATCAATAACGATTCTTTGAGGAAATTACAGAATAAAAAAAAAATACTACTTATTAATAAAAATAGAATCTAACTGTCCTTATAATCAGAGAACTCAAACTATTAAAAAAACATTTTTGTTAATTAAAATATACTGCGGTGCCTGCCGCATAAATAGTTAATGTATTTCAGTCTAGGGTCTGTGATGAAGGGAGCAATAATAGAGAAGTGCAGCCCAATCATGTGTGAACACATCCGCTCTCTCTGTGGGTTTTGGCTAGACGCTGACAGCTAAAGGGCAGAGAGAGAGAGAGAGAGAGAGAGAGAGAGAGAGAGAGAAATAACACATCGCTGTCTGTCCTCTTCTCTTTCTGTCTGTCTGGCTTCTCGTTTATTTTTAAACATTCTGCTGGTTTCTCTCTCATACTGTAACTTACAAAACAGCGCTATCTCTATTTCACTGTCGAAAATGCCTTGCAGACAAAAGTACAGATCTGTTTCCACCATCGGTATCCAACCACAGTCAGCACTGAATTAATCTCATTCCACCTTCTTTCTGGTTATATTTAGATGAGCTTTTTGGTGCACCATCTAAACATTAATCAGGATAATATCCCTCTTAAATGGATAACTAGCAATCAAATATCATTAAATTACAGTGCCTAATGCTGAAACAGAGCTTGGATCTTCTGTCGGAGGTTAGACAGAGGAAATGTGCTTTATTCATGCTGCTCTCTGAGTCCCACTGCAACTGTGTTTGATGAATTGTGCCTGAGGCGCCTCCAGTCGCTCAATACCGACAGAACTGCAGGTATCCTGCACCCTAACCAGGGCCCATGGCGGGGATGATGTGGTGTTCAAATCCTTTGAATGCTTTGCCAGCCTGCTGTTTCCCCTCACTGTAGTGTGTGGTAGGGCTAGATGGCCAAAGGTGAACTCACGTGTTCATCATGTATAGCACTTTGCTCTACACTCAAAGCGCTTTACATAAAGAAGGGGGAATCTCCTCAACCACCACCAATGTGCAGAATCCACCTGGATAATGTGACGTCAGCTATATTGTGCCACAACGCCCACCAAACACCAGTTTATTGGTGGAGACAGAGTGATGAAACCAATCAGTATATATGGGGATGATTAGGAGGCCATGATGACAGAGGCCAGTGGGGCAAATTTACACCCCTACACTTTTTCAAAGGACATCCTGGGATTTTTAATGACCATAGAGAGTCAGGACCTTTATTAAATGTCTTATCCGAAGGACGGAAGTTCAGTCTGGTTTAGTTCAGCTTTGACTAGCAAGAGAGATATCTGACTTTCAGCATCAAGTCTGGTGCATAATCACAGCTTATTCTGGCCAAGAACCCAATTAACATTAACGTTTTTTTTTTGAGAATTTCCGCAAGTGAAATCCAGTCATTTCAATTGGGATTAATATGATCTGGAATTTGTTTCGTAAAGATTTCAACACAGGTTTCTCAACAGGTTAAAGTTGGTAATATAGATTGACGTCGACCAACAAAAAGCAGCTTGACTTCTGATTTCGGTGTGAGCTGTGCTTCACATCACTACACTGTTGACAATAGACAATGGGCCTTTTATGTCAATGAAATTTTGTTAAAGTTGACCACACTTTTAAGAAGAGACGTCTAACCAACCACAATTGTGCACTTGATGTACTAGGGGTTCGTATCTGATATCGATCATTCCACAATTATAGCATGTTGTGCTGTAAAGTGGCCCATTCAAGTAATAGTGCAGCAGTCTATGCAAGAGCTTGGACAAGAAACAAATTAATGGAGTATGTGTGTAAAGCTGGTCTAAATGTCCTTCCATCCAAAAAAATTAAATACAAATTCCATGGCGGCAAGCAAATGAGATTGAACTGGTGGATTTTACCAGCTCTGGCCACTTTGTGTACTAACATATTGAGCTATCAAGCTCAACCAGTTTCGAATCTGGTCCAAGCCATCCCTCTTTCAGAGATAAAAAGGTACCTTCAGCTTTTACATATGAATCAGGTTAAGAAAAGCATTGTAAATGACCGGAACTAGCTCCAGGTCATAGTGGTGGAAAGACACCAAATGTGACACAGAAAGCCGAAAGTGTCCTAGAAAGCACTGTGGTTCGACCATCCACCAAAACTGATAGTAACATCTGCTGGTGAAAGAAAAGTTTGTATCACAAAAAATAATAAACTACCAACCTTGCCAGCATACTTGGGCAAGGATAAATAAAGGATAAATAAAGGATACATGCAATATTTCCTTAAATATCCTAGATAATTTATGCTTGCTATGATGCTCAAAAATTCTGACAAAATTTTACAAGGAAACTTACAACCGGATTTAGGCCAGTGTATTGCACTCAAATTGCCCCCAAAAAAAAAGATTTAAACGGTTGTGACAGGCTGAACTAATTCTGTGTTGACTGTATGCCGCTGTTTTAAGGTTTCCCAGCTATTAAAAGGAAGAGAACATAAGGCTGCTACAGGAGTGTCTTCCCCATTAGTTACTACTTTCAGCACTGTTTTTTTAACAGTGTGTCAATCTGGCTTTGGCTCGATGTGCTCTCTGAACTGAGAGTGAACTCTTGGTTTTGTAGCGCTCCTGTTTGAAGCTCCTGGCTCCACAGACAACACTGACCCTATCTGAACTTGGATTATTTTCTTGTTTTCCCCCCCTGCATGTTTCTGAAGTTGGTTGTACCACAAGAAATATTTGATCACACCATATTACTTTGTTGGCCGCACCATATGATATAGTTAGTCGCACCACGTGACATACAGGTGTTGGTTGCACCATATGACTTTGTTGGCCGCACCACATGACATAGTAAGTCGCACCATGTGACATACAGTTGTTTCTTGCACCATATGACTTTGTTGGCCGCACCACATGACATAGTTAGTCGCACCATGTGACATACAGTTGTTTGTTGCACCATATGACTTTGTTGGCCACACCACATGACACAGTTAATCGCACCATGTGTCATACAGTTGTTGGTTGTAGCATATAGGCTTGTTCGACTTGAACCGGCGCTGCGCAGACCGATCGGTTGATGAAATCAAAGTACCGCGAGAGCGATTCAAAAGCATAAGGAGCCGTCTGCTCTCTAATCGCTCTCGCGGTACTTTGATGTCATCAACCGATCGGTCTGCGCAGCCCCGGTTCAAGTCGAACAAGCCTTATGACTTTGTTGGCCGCACTTTGTAGGTTGCACCATGTGACTTTGTTGGTAGGACCATATGACTTTGATTTAAGGAAAATAAATGCTTAATAATTTATACTTTTTTAACAAAACTGTTTAACTGCTTTTTATTTTTCTAAAAAAATTAAATAAAAGATTATGGCAAACTAATCAATAAAGGTATATTTATAGGAATTGCATCTTTTTAATAAAGCTTTATTCTTCATAATATCAGGAACATTTGTGACTACATGATAAAATTATATTTTAATTCAGAAATTAAAAACATTTATCATAGATGATTCATTGTGTCTATGAACTGCAATTTTATGCATATTTAAATATGTTAATAGATCATAACCTTTAAAGCATGATAATGATTTCAATTTCATTCACTGGTTTTAGCTTCATGTCTACCTCTGACAAGACAATCCATACAATCTTCTCCTCTTATTTCCCGGCAAACATCCTCAACGGGTATCCAGGAACCTGTTTCCAGACTCTATAACAAGGTCTTCCACCTTATATATGTCCACCAACAACTGACTTCATATTCAGCCAATAAGTATCCTTCCTTTGTCTGGGGAGGTTTGGCACACAACCCATAAGAGAGCGGCTAAACGACACTTAAGAGATGTTTCGGATTCCTCAGCAACTCACTCGGACGACGCAATCAGAATTCCACACGCATCCAGAGCAATCATCCCGTCCTCTCTCACTCTTTCTCTTCAGGAGAGCCATTAAGCCCGGTGTGTAATTTTTCTGTCAGTTAACAGAAAGCATGTGGCTGGAATAATCAGGCCCACACTCCGCAATTATCATCAACACACGGGCCCTTTTAAAATGCAGCCTCCCAGAGCAGGAAAAGCAATTTCACACGGATAGATTTTTCTGTCATTCTTTCCTTTTTTCTTTCCTAGCACATGGCATAGAGACAAAAAAACTTGTCTATTAGAATTCACTAATGGTCAGTCGAGCACAACAATGGTTTCCGAAAAAGCCACAGCATTTTTGTTTTACTTTATATGGAAAGAAACTCAGAAACAAAAATGTAACCATGAATGGAGTGCTTGTTGTCCTCGTCCTTGAAATGAAAGCTTTAGCATAAAGTTCTGCCAGGAACACTTAATTACTACGTCATTATTACCTTCACATCTATCCAGTTATGTCCTTATACACGCGTATAAAAGATCCGTACTCACACGTTTGAGTTCACAGATACCGAAGTGACAACTACCTCCACCATCCCCACCACCACCAGGATGGTCCTGTCCCTACCTCCCGGGGGGGTCGGCTGCGCCCCTGCCTTCGCTCCAGGCAGGAAATGCAGATCCGCTTCCCTCGGATTATGAACTACGGACGGGGCCTACGCCAAATAACTTTATAAATAATTGCTTGCTGGGCTGTCAATAAATGAATGCTTGCTACATCACTATATCTCCTGAGTCTTTCTGGTAGAACTTGTTCTCAAACTTGTTCTTGACTTAAAGGTCAAAAGAAAGTTTATATGTAAATAAATGTAAATAAATATTATTTTTGCTACACTTTATTTCTCCCATTTTTTAAGTGGCTCATCCCCTCCTTACATTGCCTCAGTTACAATGGCCTTTCAACTTAAAATGACTTCCCAGACCCATGCTCCACTCTGTCAAAGGAGCACAGAACAGGGTTACGATTGGCTCTTCTCTGCAGACTAATTGTTTCTGTCAATTTGTGGTGTAATTTGCAGACTGCACCAAAGCCCACACGTCTTTACACAATATGTTTTAGCCTATTTGCTAGCGTTAGTCGAGCAGTGGCTCACCGTTCCGCGTCCTGAAGCTCATGTGAGAGTTTCTAATGGCGTTTATTTAGTCCCAAAACTCCTAAAATGTAGGCGAGTACACAGGATATGAGGGCACAGAACAGCATCCAGGTGCAGAATGCCATCCTCGCCCGGGTACTTTCTGAGCTTGTGGTGCAGAAATGCTCCTGCGCAAGAAAACACTGTCACAAGGGATCTGTTCTGCTCCGTGAGCGCTCAATGTATCAGTGCGCACAAATACTGTCGCAAGCACAGGGCTGTGATGCGTTTGTTATGAAGATAGGAGACGAACCCAAGCGCAGACAGCAAATGACTTTAACAGGATATATTATACGACAAAAACAGAAAACAAAAGCCCACGATGGGGCAAAACAAGACAGGGCACGGCAAATACTCAGACAGTAAACTAACAATTACGACAGGAACAGACACTTCTAGATGACAAGACTTTCAACAGATCACTTACGGCAAGACTCACACAACGTATGACAATGTCAAACATAGTCAAACAATGAACCGCACAGGACAGCAAACACAAGGGGATTATATAGGGAACACTAATGACGAGGACAGGTGAAACTGACTAGACAATAATGACAAGACGGGGATAACAAGGGGGCGGGGTAACGTGACGAGACAACACAAGCACATGGCCCAAATAATTGGCCATGCGCTTGAACACAAAACATGGGTCTGCCATGATCCTGCCACATGACTGGAGAAATCAAAGACCTGAAGGCAGAATCATGACAGAACGCGGCTTCCAGACGCTCCTCAAAGGGAAACTAAACACAAGACAAGACAGACCGTGACATAGATAAAAACCAACAAAACATGGAAAACACTAATAAAGGCAAACATGAAAAAACTATAACAGGGTTGGGATGAAACAACAAAAACAACATACAAGGCAGAGGAGGTGGAGGAAACACAGAGTTCATGGGGGAAGGTCCAGGGTGGATGGGAGGACTTGGGGTCTGGGGTCCACGGGATGAGGGCTGAGGACGAGGACTCTGGCCAGGTTTAGACGGAGACACACAAGGAGAGGTCTTGGGGGAAACAGTCCGGGGCTTAACGATGACAGGAACGGCCGGGGAAACACACACAGGTACTGTAGGTGACTGGACAGGAAATTTGACTGGGAAAACAGGAGGCAACAAAACAGGGGGGGCATCAGGCGGTTGAAGAGCAGGAACAGGCGTGGGTGCTGCGCTCTCGGCGGCAGGCGTGGGTGCTGCGCTCTCGGCGGCAGGCGTGGGTGCTGCGCTCTCGGCGGCAGGCGTGGGTGCTGCGCTCTCGGCGGCAGGCGTGGGGGCTGGAGATGAGACAGGACAGACAGGGGGTTCAAGAATCGCGACAAGACGAGACAAGTAGTCAGAAAGGGCCTTGGCGGCAATGATGACGGGCCTCTCCTGACGAGCCGAAACTGCTTGCAGGACCTCCTTAGCGGCTCAATCAGCCGCAACTCTCTCAGCAGATACTGGGTCAGCGCTTGCAGTAGAGGGCACTGGGACGGCGCTTGCAGTAGAGGGCTCTGGGACAGCGCCTGCAGCAGCGGGCGCTGGAACAGCGCTTGCAGGAGCGGGCTCTGGAACAGCGCTTGCAGGAGCGGGCTCTGGAACAGCGCTTGCAGTAGCGGGCTCTGGAACAGCCATCGCGGACTCAGGGAGAGACAGAGACGGAGTCCAAGAGAACCCCTTCCTCCTCTTCTTTTTCCTGGGTCGCGGAGCAGAGGCCGTAGCCGGGCTTGTGACCGGTTGGGGAAGCACAGCAGGAACTGTGGTCTCAGTGGAAGAGGACTACGAAGTCGACTCCCACGACAGCCTTCTCTCTCGTTTGCCACGGAGATCAACGGGTGCAGATGATGCCTCGGGAGTCGAGCTGGGATGAGTCTGGTTCCCCATAGTAGCCACGGCGAGGACGCGACCCTCCGGGATCACAGCCAGCATGCCAGGTGAAGACGATATGATGGGAGCCTGTGATTCCTTCCGTGACAAACCGGCCACCATCTCCCGGAAAGGGCGACGAACCAGCCTCTCCCGTTCGTCCAGAGGAGGAAGTTCTCTGAGGCCCGCGATGAGGTAACGGTTGAAGAGGGGGTCAGGCAAGAAGAACCTCCTCTCTTCTGCAACCCACACGTACTCCTTCAGGGTCTTCTCACCCTGGGGGGGAATGGGAAACTTGCCATCCCAACTGTCGGTGATAGCCGACTGCCACCATAGTTCCGGGCTAGTCGGTTGGAGTATTGCGGGAACAGGCATACTGTCTGCTGGGTTCTGTAGTTGGCGGTTCATTCTGTTATGAAGATAGGAGACGAACCCAAGCGCAGACAGCAAATGACTTTAACAGGATTTATTATACGACAAAAACAGAAAACAAAAGCCCACGATGGGACAAAACAAGACAGGGCAAGGCAAATACTCAGACAGTAAACTAACAATTACGACAGGAACAGACACTTCTAGATGACAAGACTTTCAACAGATCACTTACGGCAAGACTCACACAACGTATGACAATGTCAAACATAGTCAAACAATGAACCGCACAGGACAGCAAACACAAGGGGATTATATAGGGAACACTAATGACGAGGACAGGTGAAACTGACTAGACAATAATGACAAGACGGGGATAACAAGGGGGCGGGGTAACGTGACGAGACAACACAAGCACATGGCCCAAATAATTGGTCATGCGCTTGAACACAAAACATGGGTCTGCCATGATCCTGCCACAAGACTGGAGAAATCAAAGACCTGAAGGCAGAATCATGACAGCGTTCTCACCTCCACCCTCTCTACGCCATAGCAACTCGCTCGCTTGTCAAGTTGATTTTTTAGACTTTATTAGTAGTAGTAGTAGTTGTAGTAGTAGTAGTAATGGTAGTAGTGATGGGCGGATCGATACTGACGTGGTATCGAAAAGGATCGATCCTCACACAAAAATATCGATCCAAATGTGGGTTTTTTTTTACCAGTAATTTTTTATTAATTTAGCATGCAATTCAGTGCGTAAAATAAGCTTCTAAGTGGAAAAATAAGCGAATGTTAGCGGGTAATTGTGTAGGATAGAACCTTTTCTCCTAGTCATCTGTATACAAGACGAAACCAATCAATCACAGAGAGCGTTCGATGCTGGTGCTTCGCTGAGCTCACAGGCCCAGTGCGTTTGGGAAACGAAGCCTTGCTTAGATGACAGAGAAACAATCGGGAGTTATTTCGCAATAAACAAACCAAAACTGTACATAATGGTTTAAAATGTTGACGTCAGTAAGATCTTTTTAATGAAATTAATATTTTTATTCAACAAGGATCGATACATTAAATTGATCAAAAGTGACAGTCAAGGGTTTTACACTGTAAAAAAAAATCTACTTCATATAAATGCTGTTCTTTCAACTTTGTTCATCAAATAATTCTGCATAAAATGTATCATGGTTTCCAACAAAATATGAAACTGTTTTCAACATTGATAATAATAAGAAATGTTTCCTGAGCAGCAAATCAGCATATTAAAATGAATTATCATCATGACTGGAGTAATGATGCCGAAAATTTAGCTTTGATCACATGAATAAATTACAGTTTACTATGGCATAGAAAACAGATAGCCTATGTTAAATTGTTAAATTGTAATATTACAGTTTTTACTAAGAGAAATAAAAATCTTACAGACCCCAAACTTTTGAACAGTAGGCTAGTACTATAATTTGGGTAGTTTTGTAAAAGTCACTGACTAATTAAAGGGGAGTTGAGAGCACAGATCACAAAATATTTAGGCCTAGTAGTCATGAAAACGTGTTCAGATTTAGCATATTAATGATGCATTCACCTCATAAATCATGACACACTGCTGTAAGTGCATACAAGTTCAAATGCATGCTTTTAAAATGAAAAAGTATCGGTATCGGTATCGATATCGGCGATACTGGCCCTGTATTTACTTGGTATCGGTTCGATACAGAAATTTGCAGTATCGCCCATCACTAAATGGTAGTAGTAGTAGTAGTAGTAGTCGTAGTAGTGGTAGTAGTAATAGTAGTAGTAGAAGTAATACAGTAGTAGTAGTGGTGATGGTGGTAGTAGTACTAGTTGTATGGTTGATGGTGGTGTATTATTATTATTATTAGTATTATTATTATTATTAGTAGTAGTAGTAGTAATAGTAGTAGTAGTAGTAGTAATAGTAGTAGTAGTAGTAGTAGTAGTAGTAATATTATTAGTAGTAGTAGTAGTAGTAGTGGTGGTGGTAGTAGTGGTGGTGATGGTGGTGGTGTATTATTATTATTATTATTAGTAGTAGTAGTAGTAATAGTAGTAGTAGTAGTAGTAATAGTAGTAGTTGTAGTAGTTGTAGTAGTAGTGGTAGTAGTAGTAGTAGTAGTAGTGGTAGTAGTAATAGTAGTAGTAGAAGTAATACAGTAGTAGTAGTGGTGATGGTGGTAGTAGTACTAGTTGTATGGTTGATGGTGGTGTATTATTATTATTAGTATTATTATTATTAGTAGTAGTAGTGGTGATGGTGGTAGTAGTACTAGTTGTATGGTTGATGGTGGTGTATTATTATTATTAGTATTATTATTATTATTAGTAGTAGTAGTAATAGTAGTATAAGTAGTAGTAGTAATATTATTATTATTAGTAGCAGTAGTAGTGGTGGTGATGGTGGTGGTGTATTATTATTATTATTATTATTATTAGTAGTAGTAGTAGTAATAGTAGTAGTAGTAGTAATAGTAGTAGTAGTAGTAATAGTAGTAGTAGTAGTAGTAGTAGTAATAGTAGTAGTAGTAGTAGTAGTAGTAGTAGTAGTAGTAATAGTAGTAGTAGTAGTAATAGTAGTAGTAGTAGTAATAGTAGTAGTAGTAGTAATAGTAGTAGTAGTAGTAGTAGTAATATTATTATTATTAGTAGCAGTAGTAGTGGTGGTGATGGTGGTGGTGTATTATTATTATTATTAGTAGTAGTAGTAGTAGTAGTAATAGTAGTAGTAGTAGTAATAGTAGTAGTAGTAGTCGTAGTAGTAGTAGAAGTAGTGGTGGTGGTTAGGGCTGGGGCGGTATGTTTTTTTTCTAACCGCGGTTGAAAAGCAAGATTTTCCCGCGGTATGGCGGTAAACCGCTTTAAATAGCCAGCAATTTTCCTTAAATTAAATTTCGTTTTGTATAAATTGTACCTTAATTGTAATCACTGTTTCATTAACTAATTGCCTGGAATTTAGAAATAAGAAGCAAATAGCAGACATATAATCAGGAGGACATGGAAGCGCAGGTGCGATCTCTTGCGGGTGAACTGGAGCTCGTCTCAAATGAACCAAAACTCGGCGTAGGCTGGGCCTAAATGTCTACTTTTAAACAAAATTCAAAACGAAATGATAACATTTTAGTCTACAGTAGCCTAGTCAGGAAAGGTCAGGTTTGCCGATGTGCGTTATAGGCTATTTACTTATTCATATTTATCCCTGTGCGCCGATCGGAGACGGAGTTCACTGCTGATATTCTGGGGATACAACATAGCCAATATCCTAGGGACTTTAGCCTTTAAATATCTTTGCTGCATTGGATCAGTCTGCTTTCTAGAACAGCCAAGAGCTTTCTAGCCTCGCGGCAGCAGCGCGTCGCATTGCTCATAGACCTTAAAACAGTCAGCGCCGCGGATGCGGTTCCGAAAATTGATCAAAAAACGTTGGTGCGGGTGGATAGCGGACAGATGATGAGTTTTATGATGTGGTTGCGGATGAAATAATAATAGCCCATCCGCGCATCTCTAATACGAATGGAACGTTATTATGCGTCAAGGAACATTGCTCTCCTCAACTCGCGAAAGGTCGGATTTGCTCCATCTTTTGATGATAAGTTTTGTTTAGAAAACCTTGAATCCATGTAAGCCACAATATCATTAGACATAATCCATGTCATTAGAATCAATGAATCCATGTCATTAGACACAACGTGCACACATGTGCAGGCCAAGTTAATTTTTTTTTTTTTTTTTTTTTTTTGCGGTGATGACGGTGACGACCTCAGACCCGCGGTCGGAGTCACGTGACCGCGGTATTGTGGTAATGCGGTAACCGTCCCAGCCCTAGTGGTGGTATCAAGCTAATGTGAGACCTGGGTTCAAGTCTGGCTCAGATCAAGTTCCCATTCCACTTTCTCTCCCAATGAAAAAATATTAAATTCTTACATTAAAACACATTAATGAAAAATTAATTTAAATATTTCTTTAGAAAACTTTTAAACTTTTAATCCTTGGAGTTTATCTGATTTGAATTGGTGAAATGCTCCAGATTTTGGAGGCGTAATGCCTAAAGAAAGCTTCACCCAACCTCATTCTGTACATAAATGTTTGTATAAGAGATTCGAAGTCACTGCCATTCGACCATCATACTTGAATAAACATTTCAGTCTATTTTAATTTTGCTATTACACAATTAGCCGTCTCAATCCTCTTTTGGGATAATACTCTGAGATTGGAAGGTAGAAAGTTTTGTAAGTATGCCATTACACTTTCCAGCTTGCCATGACCACAAAAAAACATTAATTCGCCTGTTACAAAACACACAGAAAGATGAATTCAGACGGCTAATGCTCGCTAATCACACAAATCCTCCTCTGAAACCTTTGAACCGTTTCTTAAAGAAACTCACACACTCCTATAATAAACACCCTTGAAATGCCAGAGGAAATAAATACAGAAATAAACTGTGTGACAAACCCATAATTTTTATCAACCGGATATCATGTGTGTGTGCATGTGGTTAATCTGACAAGCACTGCAGAGACCTTCGATGAAACGCTCAGTTTGTATCCATACACACACTTCATTGCTGTGTGAGCAGACTGCAGTGGCTGGGATTAGAAACCGGCCAAACGCAAAGACAGCTGGGAGATTTAATGAGCCTGATTTCTGCCTGATCAGTTGAACTTAATGCAGGGCACACCTCTGAGACAGAAGAAGAAAAGAGGGAAAGAGTCGAAGTCAGCACCCTAAATGAAAAAAAAAAAGATTTTGATGATAGCATGTTGCTAAGCTAACATAACAATATGAAAAATACTAATAGTTTTTAGTTTAAATCTTTGTTTTTTTACTTGATACTCTTCTGTATTTAATTAAATATGTTTATAATCAGCATTTCTCTTGACTTATCCACCATCTTGGAAGTGTTTTTTTTTCTTTCACTCTATGGCCCTGTTTACACCTGGTATTAAGATTAAGTGTTTTGGTTGATCGTATCACAAGTAGACGAGAGAGACACACACGTTTACACCTGGTGTACATCCGTCTCTTTTGTCCACTTTCAACCACTTCTGTCCTGATTTCTTCGAGGGAAGGGTCTATGGAAGGGTAAATGTATGAGCTTTTTTAGATCTTTCGATCTAACGGGTGAAATAAGCTTGCGCAATTTACAAATGAACAGGAAGACGCCAGGAAACCATATGGAGAGAAGCAGCTTTCATTTCTGCTCTGACAGCCGAAAGACCAGCCGCCGCTGTGAGTGTGTGTTAGAAATCACGAATGGTGAGAGAACATTGTGCTTGGTATGTTTTTTGTCGTCAAAATAAACTTGGGTCTTCAGTCGACAAAGTTTAGACCACTTTCTATAATGTTTCATATTAAGTCAGTAGGCGGAAAGTAGGCAGTCGTTTGTGGCTGTTTGAACCATAGACTGTAAAAAATATGGACATAGTGTCCATGACGTCACCCGTAGGTTTCTGAAGAGCATTTTTGAAGCCCAAAGTGGGCGGAGCCTACTATTATAGTACAATACTACAATTAGTATTGTAGTCATACTACAAACGGCAAGTAGTGACAGCAGCGGCAATCCACCTGTCACTCAAAAAGCCACGCCCTTAATTATGCAGAACTTTAAGGTTGTAAACATTAAAAAAATAAAAAAAAATCACACCCCTCACAGTTGTACTGAAGGGTAAAATTAGCTATATAGACCAAAACCACTTTTTGCACCAGGCTGTAAACATATTTTGTTCTGCTGTAAAGTTGGGCTTGTTAACATGGGGTCTATGGGATTGACTCTCTTTTGGAGCCTGTTTGGGCCAGTCGATGAATTGCCGTTTAAGTCACTTCAAGAGAGAGACAGGAAGGTTGCCACTTAGTTTGAACACATTTGATCACATTAACATTTACACTTCGAAAGCAACCCGGTCGAATGGGTTTTCTACTAACTCTGGAAGTGGTTGAAAGTGGACAAGCTTGAAAGTAAAAAAAAAAGAAAAAAAGTTGAAGTTAGACCTCGTTTACACCTGTATTTAGCACTGTCTACTTGTGATCCGATTGCCAAAACGCATCTTATAACCAGGATTTAAACAGGGCCTGGGATTCTGGGATTGCCTTCTCAACAAAGAATAGATGCTATGCTTCCTTATGCAAAACATGCATTTGCAGAGTAATGGCGAAACTTAAAGGACACCTATTATGCAAAATTCACTTTTACATGGTGTTTGAACATAAATGTGTGTTGGCAGTGTGTGAGCAAAACCACTCTAGAATGATAAAAATCCACCCAGTGTTTTTTTTACAATCTCAATAAATCATAAGCATTGTCTCAGAACGAGCTGTTCTAAGATTCGGCTCAGTGTGACGTAGAATTGAGAAAGCCCCACCGACGTGGTTTGATTGACACTGTGGTTTTGGCATAGACCCGGCCCTCGTGAGCTGTTCACCATCCTCCATTGTTTCAACGACAGCCGGTGTTCTGACGATTTGTGCTGCCTTGTCGAAAATGTCTCCTAAGAAACATAAGTGTTCTGTTGTGGGATGTAATAATGTACATAGTAGTTTTCACTTACTTCCGACATCAGAGCCACTGAAAACGCAGTGGATAGATTTTATTTAGGAAGGAAAGGCGCCACTTAAACTTCCAAAATACGTTTATTTATGCGCGAATCATTTTCTGACAGACTGTTTTCTGAACGAGGGTCAATTCAAAGCAGGTCTTGCTTCAAAGTTAATCCTCAAGTGTGGATCGTTGCTTACTGTTCGCGATCCAACGTCACCTCCAGGAGAAGTAAGTGTATTTTATGATTTTTGAGCAAATAACGTTAGTCATTTCAGTCGATGTCAGCCAATTCAACAACAAATGCGTCTAAAGTTGTTGTCGTCGTCGTAGGATGTCTGTGTAATAATTTAAACCTTGTTTGTATAGTGTGTAACCACACGTTTATAAATATATTTTTTAAAGATATTGTATTAAAACTGTGCATGTTTTCTGTAAAGACAAGACATCAAAATTGCTATGTTTATACAAAGGCCAGCACATCGACACGAAGCTGTAGAACGAGGGATATTGGCTTGCAGACAGAAACATCACATAAATGTAATTTCGTTTGCACGTAGCAAACGTTATCACAGTATTTGTGTTTGCAGTTTAAAAAAATTGCGCCAACGTTATCACAGTTTGTGTGTGTCTGTGTGTGTGTGTTGCACATCCATAGTTGCAAAGGGACGCGATTACAACTCTATAAGTACATAAATGTATCAAATAACCATTCCGAGACGTCCTGGTCCATTCTCATTTGTGTTTCTCTGCCGGAGTCTCTTCATCATCTAGGTCTGATTCCGGTACAAACATGCATGTACAAAACAGCGCGTCTCTCACTCTCAGCCATTCTGCTTCTACCGACTGTTTATTGCCATAGGTTTGCAAGTTACGCCCTCATCCAAAGGCAGGGCGGGGATATGCAGCTCATTTACATTTAAGGTGGTACACACCAAAACAGCTCTTTTTAAAACAGGCCCCAAAAATGACATTTTCAAATGGTTATAATAAATTAACTGTGGGGTATTTTGCGCTGAAACTTCACAAATACATTCTGGGGACACCCTAGACCAATATTACATCTTGTAAAAAGGGGCATAATAGGTGCCCTTTAAGTTTTAACTGTTGAAATGGACTTTTTCATCTTAAAGCTTACTGTCTTTACAATGGCACACAATGAATAAAAGTCCTAGATCCCATATTTTTCTCAACTCTTAACTTTTAAAATTGTTTAATGGAGGTTTTGTCTACTGAAAGTTGAGTTGCGGAAAAAAGTTTCTTCAGCTGAACAATCGGATTGTTGTTAAACAATTGTATAGTCCATTGAACGCACTGTGTTCAACCTCTCACAGTCTCGTTTTCAGTCCTGTCAAAAATGTTATATGGCGCTTCCCTGATTAAAGGTCTATTGCTCATTAAAAATGTGGGTAAGAGCCTCAGTTTCTGCTGCACAATTGAAAGGGTTTAGCAAAGGTTATCCAGGTGCCATTAAGTGATTGTAGCTAATCCACTATACACTATGCAGATCCCACTTGAATCACCTACGCATATGCCAAAGAGGACTTTGCATTTCAGTTTGGAAAGATCACTCATTAAGTGTGAATTATCTGTATCTCTCAAACCCACATTTTAGATTTGCATTGAAATAATGAGAAAAACAACAGTAGGCCTTTTCAATTTTCTTTTCAAAGAGAGCTTTTTATGGGACTTTCTAAAGCATGTGTTGCTATTGCTAATATATAATGGGATTGTAATGTTCACCCAAAAATAAAAATTCGGTTATCATTTACTCGTTTTCATGTCATTTCCAAACCTGTATGACTTTTTTTCTTATATGGAACGCAAAATAAGACATTTTGAAGATATATTTTATAGCATATTCAACGAAAGTCAATGGGGTCCAAAACAAGATTGGATAAAAACTTCCATTCTATGGACAATAAACACTCGGACATGTATAAAAAAAAATAACGAGAGATTTATTTTCTAATCGATCTGAGTTACCATTTTTACCTGGTTGATGACAAAATCTCATAGACTTATATTCAAACTTGATGTTGGCCTATTTTGACTTAAGCAACCATTCAGAATAGTCGAACCACGCCCTAGCAACCACCAAGAAGACCCTAGCAACTGTACAATAACAACCATTCAGAAGCAACCGTACAGCAAGGGCCTTGAAAACACTCACAACATTGTAGCATTGTGGCTAAAGCAGTTTTGCTCAAATAAAATCTCTTAAAATGTTTTATCTTTAAATAAAATGTTGTTTTTTTTAGTAGTTTTTATTCAATTTGAACCTTTGTGCTTCTTTTATTGATAGTGGAGAGAGAACAGGGCAAGAGCTGGAAAAATCAAGTAACAACTAAATAACAAACTAGCATGTGTGCTAACCGCTAAACCATGGCAATGACAACAACAGACACTTTTAAAGTGCTAAAAAGTCAAATTTTGGGACCCAGTGCCACAAAATGACATCAATAGGTGGTTGTATACCTCATGTCTAATGATTTAAAATAAGACGTTTAAACAGTGAAAGCACTCGTTAGATAAGTACACAACCATTTTTATGCTCCAGTTCTCTACGCTACAAGAAAGATTCTGGATATCTAGTCATTAAAAGTCTCTCAGGAGGTTCAAAAACAAAAAACTGCAGCAATTACTGGAAGTAGCAAAAAGAAAAGCAAAACTTTGTGAACCGGAAAACAAATATGTTTCCAAATTTCAATATTGGTGTTACACAACTGCTAGCTTACAAGCGACCTACTAGCTTACAAAAATATGAAGTCAGGTCTTGTAAAAGCTACTTTAGGGAGCAATAATGAATCACCACCAATAAAAGCAGTTTTTTAACTAGTTTAATTCTTATTCTTCCTCGTCTCCTTCCCGTTGATGCTAGTTGTTTTAACAAGCCTGAAGCCGTCAGGGCATATTAGCGTCAGAGCGAAAGCAGCACCCCGAGGATTCGACGGTACTGGGAAATCTCTCATTAAAAGTGCAGCCAGTCTGAGCAACTCCCACTGAGAGAGCTCAGACGGGGAGGGAAACTCTCAAACCACTCACGTTGTGATTTAGCTCAAATATAATATGTGAAATCCGATAGAGCACCATTATACCTGGATAATCAAAGTTATGATGCGCGTATGAATGAAAGTTGAGCAAAACTGAACTTTTATAGCCTATGTCCCAGGTTATTGGATCAAAAAGAGGATATTTCAGATTGAACTGATGGAGAAAATGGCCACAAAGATTATGAGTATGCAACTTTATATAGCTAAATAAGCCAAGGTTGATGCACAGCTCAAGCTATCTAATGCGACGCAGAATTCTCATCGCTCATAAATTAATTATGGTTATTGACTCCAGCTCAGAATTGCATCCAATGCTTTGGTTTACAGCGTTTAAGAGCTTTTTTACTCTTTCGTTATATTAAAAAGCTTTTTTTGGATGTTCCAGCATTACACCACATTATTATTGAGAACTGTGAACAAGCAATTATTAGGAAAGGCAAAATCCTTCAGACGTAATAAGGCCAGTTCTGGTCATATATTCTGTCCTCCCAGAGTGTGAATTCAGGGGTGAATCATGAAAATAGAGATGCATGAGACAGTCTCTGACTGTTGGCTTATTCACTTATCAAATGTCATAGTTCAGTCTATCTTGCCTCTACTGTCTGGCAACTCCTCCACATTGTTTTCATTTTTCAAATACCCATGATGCAAACCAACGTAATCAGCAGGCCAACATTTTTCCTCACAGTGAACAGAAATGAAAGAACACGTTTTACAGACTGTGATAATGGGTTTCCACAGGTATTAACATTTCTCTTTTTCATCTTTCATATTTCATCTGACAAACGTAATCAATATCTCGATATTTCTTTCCTCTTTTGTAGAGTCATAGAAATGCTATCATAGATTTTTTTTTTCCTTCTGAAGCAATGTGAATGCAAAAAAGTTTATTTGTTGTAGTTTCCGTTAATCACTATAGAAGTTTATTCAACTATGACGACTTCTACTTCAGAGAAGCCTGGAAATGTCTAAACAGTCCATTGATAAATAGCTAAAGAAAAAAATTAGGTGTGAATAAATAAATGTTTCCTAGTTTGTTTTTATTAATCAATGTAGGTTATTTTAGTGCTGTTCCTCTTACAATAAAGAGATTATAATTATTGTTCATAACATGTTGCATCCAAAGATTATGAATTTTTATATAGCTAAATCAGCCGAGGTTGATGCAAAGCTTAAGCAAACTAATATGATACAGAAAGTAATAAATAAAAACAAATAAACAAACAAACAAATGAACAAACATTTTTTTTCAAATAAATAAATAAAATGTATAGATAAATAAACAAAATTTAAAAATAAACAGTAAATAAATAAACCCATAAAATAAAAAATTCTTAAATGAATAAAATGCAAAAGTACATAAATAAATAAAGTAACTAAATAAAAATGTATAAATAAATAAATAAGTAACAACATAAATAAATGTGTAAATAAATAAATAAATTTTAAAAATGTAAAACGCATATATAAATAAAATGTAGAAACGCACAAATAAAAATAAAAAAAAGCATAAAAAAAGCACATACATAAAATAAATAAATAAATAAAATGTAAAAATGTATAAATAAATAAATAACAGTTTTCTTTGTTCGGTTTCATAAATTGCTGTTCTTGCCGTTTCTCTCTCAATTAAGACACTTTCAAAATATGTTGCATTCACAAAGATTAGTTTATATGAATTTTATAAAGCTAAATCATCTGAGGCAAACTAATATGATATAGAAATTAATTTTCTGCATTTATTTATTACTTCAAGTTATTTTAGTGCTGTTTCTCTCACAATAAAGACATTACTTCCAAACAGTTTAAAATAGGTTGCATCCACAATGATTGTGCATATGATTTTTGAACTTAAAATACATTTTAAATATGAATACATTTATAAAAATATGCATTAAATTTAAACCCACAGAGGTTTCTTAGGTTGGTTTTAATGCATCACTTCAGATTATTTTAGAGCTGTTTCCCTCATAATAAAGAGACTGTTGTTTAATGTGGTGCATCGAGACTCATTGCACTAAATTTGAAATCAATAAAGTGTCAGATGACATTGGTCTTCAAGTGTCTCGTGATCATTCGTCATTGGCGATCGTCTTGATGTATCATATTTGAATGCATGCAAGTGAAAATGAGCTATACAGCAGAAGAAAAGATTTAAATAAATAAACAGGGAAGATTTAAATGAGTATTAATATTAGAAAGTCATACAGGTTTAACACAACACGAAGACGATGAGGGAGGTGAACTATCCCTTCATCTCACTGAGGGCATCTGGCAGTCACTCTCTCTCTCTCTCGTGTAGGACATCAATGGCAGGAGCCCTCGTCTTGCTGTCCCAGAGATCACAGCTTCTGTCCTGCCCCGGTTTACTTAAAGCGAAGAGGCCGGGAGCATCCAAACAAGGCTGGAGTATAAACCGCTCTTTGTTCTTCTTCTGTAAATAATAATCTTGTTTTCTTTCGTTCCGTCAGCTCCCTCCCCCTCTTGTTTTCTTGGTCTTTTGGCTCCGAGAGCCCAGGTTTGTGTGGAAGCTTTTCGATTTGCCCCCCAGCTGGCCTTCCCCCTCCCCCGTCTGCCTCAAAGCCAGATGCAGATGAAAAATTTATGGCAAAGTGCCTTGAAAAAGCCGCCCTTCTATTCCATTTGAAGTGAAGCTCTTCCTCTGAAGTTGCCTCGTGATGGCGGCCATCTTTGCTCTCGTTCTCGTCCCTCTGCGTGTCAGTCTGATAAAAGGCGAGAAGGGTCGTCCAGCTGGCGTAATTTAGGGAATTGATCCAATCGACTATTGACTGGGTGTCTTTCCAATCCAGTCAGTCGTGATTATTATGGGTTTTATAATTATTGATGGAAGTGAATCCCCAAGTAAATTTACATAGATAACCCTTCCCACTTCTCCGATCACGGCCCACTGGATCTCCCCGCAAGGTCACACGGAACGATCCGGATTTATAATTCATAAGCGTCTCATTATTTTGGCTTCAGATCAAAAGGTAGAGAAACATTAGCACAATGTCTCTTTCTTTCTCTGGGAAAAGCCTCCAGCCACATAAATGGAGGAAAACACCGAGATGGATTTAAAATTCAACCTTTCGATTCAAATCGACTGCACTCAAGGCATTTAACGCAAGCCACAAAGAGCATTTTTGCATGTAATGGCATGTAATTTTGATATCTAGCATTTGGAAAAGCTTCTAATGTACTAAGAAAAAAGATCAGGATGATAGTTCTTTATAGAGCTGTAAGATATCTAATAAAAAAATAAGTGTGTAAAGGGTCAATATACATCCAGGTGGTTGTTATTGCAAAATAAACCCTGACTGGGTGATCAGGACCCAGTCAGGACGTGGAGATCTGACCAATCAGAAAATCAAGTATTTCAGAAAGCATTTAAAAAAGAAATTCCTTCCATTTTTAAGAAGACATCTCATATTCAAAACAGCAGAACCATAATGGTGTGATTTCTTAAAATTTGATCACAATTTTACTTCTGATTAAAACGTTTAAATTTGGGGTTTAAGTTTTCAACATTGATAATAATACAATGTCTCTTGAGCAATTTCATGTTAAAATGATTTCTGAAGGGTCATGTGTAAGGGTGTCACGATTTCGATTTTAAATCGAAATTGATCGAAGTTAATTCACAATCTCGAACTTCGAATTAAAAAATGGGATCGTCGATGCTGCCCCATGTCGTGTCCGGTCGGCGTGCCAAGCGGAAAAAAACACGCACGTTGAAGGGCTGCGAGCCTATGGTCAACCTCCTCTAACTTACCTACAGCCACTCAAAAGATAGCATGGCAACTGCAGATGCAGGAGACCCATCGACAGAACTTGAACCCCCTCCTCTGTCATTGAAGTCGCAGGTGTGGATGTTTTTTGGATTTCCAGTGAGTTATGTTGACAACGTTCGCGCTTCAAAAAAGCCACAGTTTGCAGACATCCCAAGTCTCGCGGAAGTTCCAGGAGTCTCCCGCATATGAATAGCGGCTCCCTGATGCACGCAAATTATGCCGAGTTCAGACTGCACGATTTTAGCCCCGATTTTGGCTCGCCGACAGGTTTTGAGAAATCGCAGACAAATGCCCGAAATCACAGGCAAATCGGTGCGCGTTCACGCGAGTAACAATCACGCAGTGTGAATGAGCAAAGACGCGATCTGAGAGAATCGCCGACGAGTCACCGACGCCTGTGAGATATTTGGCATGCTAAATATCTGGACCTGTCGGCGATTCACAATCCTGCTGTGTGAAAAGTGTTCTGACTGAAAACTACATCGACGATGACCGACAGCCAATGAGAGAGCAAGATACAGGACAGCAGGGTGTTCAGGGAGGAGTTATAGACCAGAATATCAGTATTTTTATAGATAGGCCTATATTTACAATTATATCGAACAGAAACAAAGCACAAACATTTGGATGACCAGCAGCAACAGCAGGACATTTGCGAAATTATTTATTTACCCCCAACTCTCTTTGCAAAAAACACAGTCCTTGCTCCCCTCGTCTTCCCAACCATTTCCTCCGGCATAAACTGTTTATTTTTCTCATTTTCACTGCAAATCAGCGCACAGACAATTTGGATCGCAATCTTCTTGTAGGCTATCATTTTTAATAACAAATTCAGTGTCGCGGGAGAACTCCGGTTTCACGCATGCTGATCTTCCGTTATTTCCTTATCACTTCTCGCGTTTGTTTGGTTGTGAAACGTAGTTTGCGGACCAGGCAGAAGTTGTCGGCGACTCTTTCTTTTGTAAAGTCATGCAGTGTGAAACCTCCTGTCGCCGATCCATTGTGCAGTGTGAACACAGCAGCAACTGAATGTTACCCCAGTGACCCGATTATTTTGAAAATCGTGCAGTCTGAACTCGGCATAAGTTAAAATCTCACGGAATCTAGAGTGAGCGAGCAAGAGCGCGCATGAGAGACAGAAAAAACTGTGCTCCAAACCATATAGCGCGCGCACGGCAGAGAGGGAGAGAGCGAGAGACTTTGCGTGTGTGCCTCATGAAGCGCATGTAAGACAGAGAGCATTCTGATTGGCCGGTTTCGGCTTTAAAAAGTAAATGTAAAATTCGAGAATCGAATCGAACCGTGACCTTAGAATCGAAATTTTAATGGAATCGAGGATTTGGAGAATCGTGACACCCCTAGTCATGTGACACTGAAGACTGAAGACTGGAGTAATGATGCTGAAAATTCAGCTTTGGTCACAGGAATAAATTGCATTTTAAAAATATACTAAAATAGAAAATTTATTTTAAATTGTAAAACATATTTCACAATATTACTGCTAATATTTACTGTATTTTTGATCAAATAAATGCATGGTGAACATTTTTAAAAACATTTAAAAAAAAACCTTTTCAATGTTTGTGTGTAAGCCAAATCGATCAAAAAAATCATTCTCAATGATTTGATATACATTTAAAATAATAATAAAAAATCATGCTATTCAAGGTTTACCAAATGAATCCAAATGCCATGATGGTTCTCTGACACCATCTCAAGATCTGATTTTTTCATTTTTTTTTTTTTATTGAAGCTGACCCTTTGCCTGCAAAAACAACAATTAGAGCAAAGATCCGATGACCTCATAAAACACACCCTGAAGGCTAAAAAATACATGAACTGTCCATGTTAGATGGTCTCATCTAGTTCACTGTGAATCATTCATAAGTCTTTGCACACACACACACACACACACACACACACACACACACACACACACACACACACGTGGAAGCTGGAGCATCTCTTTCAAGAATTCATGTGCCCAGACTGGCATGCAGATATTGCCCAATGTGGCATGAATCTTCACTCACGCCAGATGCTAAAAGCACCATTACACAGATCACTCCAGGTGGAGGTCAGGTTTATTTCATGACTACCTCAACCATCACGTTTCAAAAAGCAAAAACAATTACATTTAAATGACTATCAATTGGTGGTTCAGCAAATCGTTCTTTCGCTGGTGAAAAAGGCTGTGTTTCAGAGATTCATACAGACCAGCATGAGTTTCTTTAGTGGTAAGTGATAAGTCTTTCCTCAGATAATATGTTATCTATATTACTAAACAAAATTTACAAAGGGGCGAGGAACGTGATGGCTCATCAGCCAATCAGGAATGAGGAAGTTCATCTGGGTCATACTTCAAAGGTCAACAAGGTGTTTCCAAGTTTTCCAACCTTCCTTTTACAAAAACTGTGGTTGTGGCTTTGTATAGTGATTGTATTACCATGGTAAATTCAATAAACTTTAATCCAATTTAATTTATTATCACGTTCCAAATAGTGGAATGGTCTAAAAATTTGCTGCTTTGTATTATTATCATCATGATATTATGTCTAGAAAATATGGAAGCTTGTTTCTGCCACAGAATAAAAAATGTAAAAGATAATTGTGATTTTTTTTACCTCTTTTAATTCTATCTTTTTTCTAACATTGTGAATTTATATCTTGCAATTCTGACTTTTTTTCTCGCAATTCTAACTTCTTTTCTTGCAATGGCGAGTTTACATCTCAAAGTTCTGACTTTATTTCTCACAATTGAGAATTTGTATCTCGCAATTCTGACTTTTTATCTCACAATTCAGATTTTTTGTCAGTTCTGACTCTCACAATTCTGACTTTTTTCTTGCAACTGCTAGTTTACATCTCATTATTGACTTTTTTCTCACAATTCTGACTTTTTTCTTGCAACTGCTAGTTTACATCTCATTATTGACTTTTTTCTCACAATTCTGACTTTTTTCTCGCAATGGTGAGTTTATATCTCACAATTCAGACTTTTTGTTTAAAAATTCTGACTTTTTCTTGCAATTGTGAGTTCGCAACTGACTTTTTTTTCTCACATTTCTGAATTGTTTTCTTGCAATTCTGATTTTTTTTCACAATTGTGAGTTTACATCTAGCAATTCTGACTTTTATCTCAGAATTCATTGTTTTCTCGCAATTCAGATTTTTTTTCACAATTGCGAGTTTATATCTTGCAAGTCTGACTTTTTTTAAACACGCAATTGCAACTTCATATAACGCAACTCTGAGAAAAAAAGTCATTTTTTATTTTTTTTCAGTGTTAGAAACAAGCTTTCATAAGAAAAAGCATGGTATTATCATGATCATTTATTCATTCATGAACCATTTCAGTCGTATCTGACTCTTGTGGATTCTATGGGCCTTCTGCTGCAATACGCCAGAGAATGTCTATGAATCTTGTCCAGAAAAAAAACTAAATAGTATTTCATCATGGTAACATTAGAAAACATGGTATTACCATAAAACAATGTCCAAAAAAAATAAGGTATTAACATAATCCAAAAAACAAAACAAAAGTAACATGGTATAATATTAAAATCATACTATTACATCGTAATAAAACAAAAACAAAACGGTAGTACCATGATTATTTTGTGCTAGCTCTAATTTCAGTTTCAATGTCCTTTACATGTTATATGAAACGACCGTGTTCACAAATCTAATAGACTTTAATACAAAGAGATTAATTATTCATGAGCAGCTTGTTAATTATTCTATATACTTTCTACTTGAGGTTAGGCAGATGGCATCTCCAACAGAGAAAACTGATTAGGAGAATTAAAGAAAAGACAAGCTTTACGCTGATATTGACCTGTAGAAAGATCTTATGGATGAAGCTTTAACTTATGACATACATATTTTGAGGTGACCTGTGTTTTGGGAACCTAGTATCTCATCCAAACACATTATGAAAATAAAGATTGCTTATATTATATGACACTTGCCAGGCAGTGTTGAAAGGAAAGGAGTAATAGGTACGGCTGGTGTTGTCTTGAGCAGTGGAGTAATTATGGGGTGTTGTTACTCACACAATAATAATGTCAGCGTGACGCCTCCGTCAGGCTTCTGGCACAATGCAAGATGATGCTCGATGTCTCCGCCC
This sequence comes from Siphateles boraxobius, assembly GCF_051911475.1. Lineage (NCBI taxonomy): Eukaryota > Metazoa > Chordata > Actinopteri > Cypriniformes > Leuciscidae > Siphateles > Siphateles boraxobius. The sequence goes on along the minus strand of NW_027509192.1, from coordinate 15,004,006 downwards.
CCGGGCGGGCCACACTGAGATCAGGAGAAAGGGAGTGGGCGGAGCCTTCTGTTGTCAATCGAGACTCTGTCACCTGGTTCAAAACACTGTTTTAACACATTAAAAATACCAAGATGTGATTACCTTTGCAAGATCATCAATCATGGTTTTGGTTTTTGATAACATCTACAATCTACTCAAAGGATGGAACGTCGTCTAAATTGTTGCTAGGGAGTTGCGGGTCGATGCTAGCGCATCGTTAAGATGTTCTGGGAGATTGCTAGGTTCAAACTTTATATAAAACTGAATATCATGGGTGGGTGCCAGGAAGTTTTAGGCAGTTCCTAAGGTGTTCATATTTTAATGCGATAATATATTTGCTAGCGTGTTATGGGTAGTTTCTATGCTAGGGTCTTCTGAGTGGTTGCTATGGCGTTACTATGCAGGTTCTAGGGTGTTATGGCTGGTTACTATGGTAATCTGCATGGTTGCCAAGGCAATACTATGCTGCTGGAAGGGTGTTTTCAAACTTTACATAAAACTTGATGGTAGGATGTTGTGGGTGTTTGCCAAAGCATTGTTAGGTAGTTGCTAAGGTGTTGCTAAGGTGTAATGTTATGTATTTGCCATGGTGTTCTGGCTGGTTGTACAATGCTGTTGCTAGAGAGTTATGGCTGGTTGATGTGATGTTGCAATACAGTTGCTAGAGTGTAATGCATGGTTGCTAAGGCCTTGCTATGCATTTGCTTCAGTTGCTTGGTCATTGCTATGCAGCTGCTAGGGTGTTATGGATGGTTGCTAGGGAGTTTTATATAAAAGTACTTGTTGAGGATGGTTGACAAGCAGTTTTAGGCATTGTGTTTGGTTTGTCTTTTGTGACAATGCAAGGCATTTGCTAGGGTGTAACTAGGTGGTTGCCAAGGCGTTACTATGCAATTCCTAGAGATTTATGGCTGGTTGCTATGGTTGCTGGGGCATTATCCCTTGAGTGTTTTCAAACTTTATTATAGAGTGTTGTAGGTGATTGCGAAGTCGTTCTTGGTGGTTTTAAGTACAATGCTATGGATTTGCATGTCTTAAAGTGACAGCAGCCTAATATACCGGCTGCCAAATTATGAGATAATATTAAAATGATCTATATGGCAGTTTTTCCCCATGGTATAAATGTCAAATTGTGGCTAGTTAAAATGCTGAATGGCCAGTAACTTCGGAAAACCATTAGCCACAGTGGCTGGTGAGCAAAAGCCCTAATCCTCTCCTATCTGTTTGGTAATTTCAAATAGGAAAGAGAATATTTTCAAATCTTAGGTCAAGAATTAAGATAGGAGGTTTTTGTAATACAGAGTGGTCTCTAAATATGCCTCAAGTCTCTCCATCACCTGCATTTCCCCTGTTTTATCGCCCACCAGTACTTAAAAAAGTGATAACACACCTTTCCTCAACCCACGCCCACTTTCAGGACAAACTGAGTGGGATGTGATACAAGCCAAAGCGTAATCTTTATAGGGTTAGGAGTTTGCTCAATGGAAGCACCACTAACTATGTCAAACGAAGGTTTCTTTGTATAAAGAATAACAAGGACACCTTGGCTAAGCGAGAACAGATCCATCCAGTCATAATGGTTTCTAAGCAACAGGTCATTTCACAATAGACGCAGCTGTAGTTTAAATGGCTATTCACAGTGGGAGTCATATGCAGCCCCTCTGGAAGTCAATGCATCACACAGAAACCTTGAAGCAGTCCACTGCGTTCACTGCCCTGGCTACCACTTTTCAATCGAAATGAAAGGTAAGGAAAAGATAATGAAATCTCTGCGTCTAGATAATGAAATCTCTCGCATTGGCCTGAGATCCTCCTAAAGAGAGGCCAGCTTCCAAGCACAAATCTAAAGTCCTGCCTTGGTCTGTCTCGATTTTTTTATGTTCTTATGAAATAAGCTTCTTAAAAGAAGGCAGGGCAAAGAAAACAGTGCTAAGGCACAACAGTATCAGTAAGCCGGCTGTTGCAGAGCGATGTTGTTCGCAACCGAACAAGAGTTCCATTCAAAGTTGCTCAACCCCAAAGAGCATAATCAGATGGGGTATTTCTGCAGCTGAACCTTGGCTTTTGGGTCATGAGTTGCTGTGCTGGACACAAAATACTCACTGGGAGGCATGCGTTGGACTATTATTAATAAATAATTTGAATAAAGTATTATTATATTAAGTAATCGTATTATGTGAATGTTTAACGTAATGTGTACATGCACAACTGGAATGAATGGAAACCAAGAGAGCCAAAAGTTTACCTTGTTTTTTACAAGTTATCGTTGCTTCAATAAATCTTTATATAAGAATCAACAAAAAAACGTACCATAGGTTATCTTAGACATTGTACCAGGGTACCATAGTGGTTTTGGAGATGGTACAGTGGTTACACCATGGTTTAGGAGACCACGGTTTGCGAAAGACCACATATGGCAACACTAGTATGCATAGAGTAGGCCATAATAAAATACTTTGGTATTAAATCAATCAATAAACCAATAAATCACAAACATTTAAAAAATATCAAACAATTTTGGTCAAAATAAATTGGACCATTGACTCAAAGTATGTAAGATTTAACCATTGTGATAACTAGCCCCATGTCCTTCCTCACCTAAAATCTCATGTTTCTATTGACATACACATGTCCGAACCTCTCAAAAACAGTTCAAAATTATGTGATTATCAAGAACTTTATCACAATCTATTCATTTTCTCAAGACAGACATTGAGAAACATCGGAGGAAATGTTCTTATCTGGCTCTTCCCACTGAACTGATTGTTATGGAGGACAGGTCTGAATTCTCTTCAGCGGTTCAATACAAACCAACATTGACTCAAGCTATCCACGTTCCACCACCTCTAGAGACTTCAGACTAGTCAATAATTCAGAAGCCAAGGCTGAAATGATATAAGCATGAACGGACAGCAGGAAAAGAAAGAGCATGTGGAGGAAAAGGGAGCGAAATGGGGTCATTTTGAAGTAAAGATATAGACAAAGCAAGATATACAGTAGACAAATGACCATGAGCATAAAACGAGTTAACATTGCATAGCAACTTTACTGTCTAAGTAAAAAAAAAAAAAGGATTAAAAGATGGATATAATTTATAGCACATGTGAAAAAATGAAAAAGAAAACACTAGTCAACATGATAAATAATCATCTAATACTCATGATAAATTACCGCCACCTTTAATTTTGTGCAGCTCCAGCTGCTGACAGCAGTGGTTTGAGAAACGAGACTTTTACATCTGTAAGACTGATGATGTAGATCATTATCAGTGTCTACACTTGTATATGATGCTGCATCAGTTATTAGATTGAGTGTCTGCAAGGCTGGCAGACAAACTTCATTTACTGTTTAATTATTCCACACGCAGTTATTAATCCCAGCTACAGATAACGCATGTAATTTGTTGAATCTTAATTGTTTGCTAGTGTGGTCTGTTTTGCTTGACCACATGAGTGAATAAGTAAATGTGTAAGGCACAGCTGGTCTATGAGGGGGGATTTATTGTATTGAGATGGTGGGTGAATGTCATAAAACACGTTATAAAACATGTCCAGGTCATATTATCATCATGGCCCCCCAAAATATAATAAGGCCTATTTTGCAATAAGACAAGGAAGCTTACTTTTAGGAGCATTGAGTGGTTTTTGGAAACGTGACATTGAAAATGGCATGATTTCCCAAAAATATTAATATGACAATGAATAAAAATAATTAAAATATGTCATTGCCAAATGTATGGACATTTTAATAAATATTAAATAATCAATGAATTATTATTATTACAAATGATTTATAATTTACTTAAATAATCATATATTAGGCAGTGATAGTGATATGTTTTAATATATCTTTTCATCATTGTTTTTTAATATATTTGTATTATTTATTTAGCCTATATATTATTGTTAATAATTATTATTTTTTATTTACCACAATTTGCATAAATTAGGCAGTGATATAGTGATCTATTTTAATATATTTATTAATTATATTTATATATATTAATTTATTCTCATTCTTGTTATTTTTATTATTCTCAACTTATTATTAAGAGTTTAATTATTATGCTCATCTTATTTTGCTTATAATTAAAATAATACTAATAAAAATACTACTACTACTATTGATAATAATAACTAGAAAAAAAGACAATATATTACTGCTTAATATATGGCAATTTTTATTAAAAAATAATGATATTAAATCATTGTGTTGCATGAATGTTTAAAGTAATGTGCACATGCACAACCGGAATTAAGGGAATCCAAGAGAGCCAAAAGTTTACCTTGTTTTCTACAAGTTATTGCTACTTCAGTCAATCTTGATATTACAACCAACAAAAAAGTACCATAGGTTATGTTAGGCATTGTACCAAGGTAATACCATAGTGTTTTTGGAGATGGTACTACGGTAACACCATGGTTTAGGAGACCATCATGATGGTGAAAGACCACATGTGGCAACACTACAGTATGCATACAGAATATCAAAATATCTTTTTTGATGAACATATATTTTTAAATATGTTCATTGGACCATGGGGCCAAATTGTAACAGATTATAGAAGATTCCTGCATTCATTGTTTAAAGGAGATTCTATGTTCTCTGATTTCATAGTAGTAACAATGGATCTGTTCACTTTGTAGGTCTTTAAAGACAAACAGAGTTAGCTTTGTCGAGCATTGGTATCCTGGCAAATTTTGGTGAATTTTTCTGAAGAATCACTGCAGTTATTGTGAATTGCTTCAAGTAAAGAAGCATGCCGATGTGAGCGTGCCAAAGTAAACCTTAAAACAAGCAAGGAACAAGATGCTGAGGCATTCAGTTGTTGATAAAAGTAGAACAAAGCCTGATCACGCTGAACACACTCGACGGCGCAGGGCTTTTGAAAACTTGCTCAAACAGCCGAAGGGCCGAGCGACAGAACGGGACTGACTCGATGAAAGTGAGGCGGTTTGAAGTCTCCAGAGGAAAGAAGTCTCCCAGCAGGATTTAAAAGCCTCATCTTTATCAGGCTCCTCTCGGCGCACCGACTTTGAAATCAAATGACACTCATTTGTAAATCTCTCTGTGAGCGACTGGGAAATTTTCAAATGCCACAAAATGCCATTGAGAAGATATCTTGTAGGGAAGGTTTTGGATTTGTGTAGCTTAAAGCTTTCAAAAGGGATTTGCTTCTTTTAATGGCATCTTCTGTTCATTAAAATCAGACTAGAGGAAATACAGGTTTCAGGAATGTTATAGCAGGCCTTAAATTGAAACAGGAATGAAAGTTACAGTATGATGCACAATAAGCACATTTTGTTTGAAACTTTGACTGACAGACATTTGCCAAAATGTTCTGTATATAACCAAAGAATTACATAGGAATTCTGTATCCCACAGTGAAATTTGATCCATTTCATTTTTTAGAAACATTTCATTCTATTTGATTGTCCTGTAAAAAAAATAGATAGAATCATAGAGCGACAGATAGATAGATAGATAGATAGATAGATAGATAGATAGATAGATAGATAGATAGATAGATAGATAGATAGATAGATAGATAGATAGATAGATAGATAGATAGATAGACATATTGATTTTCACAATTATCATGCACACACTGTATGCATTACAGTGTCAAAGTTTCAAACAAAAGCATCAGAGAAAAGACTGATGTGAAGAAATAGAGTGATAATGGCAGCGTTTAAAGGGCCGGAGTCTCTTTGTTTGTGGAATAACACCAGCGGGGATTAAAGCTGCAGATCTCGTCTCAGAGGTAATGACACGTTTGTGACTAACAGGTTTGGTGGCGGCTCCATCCATTTTGAACAAGAGAACAACAATGCTGTCTTTCATATCTCAAATGATCTTGTTTTGAATTATAACAAGCAAATCCACTGGCTCAACGCTGTTTAGCAGAGACTAACCAACTTTCATACATGTTTTTTTTTTCTCCGCAGGGAAGCATTAGATATGAGACGGCTTCTGATTCACAAAAAAAGAAGAAAAAAAAACACAACAGTAGTGAACTCATCTACACGGAAGTCACGTCAGATGCTGAAAGGCAATCAACACATTGCACAGTAATTAGCAGCAATATGAGTATTTTACCAATGACTTTCTCTGGAAGGCTTGTTCAGGATCCAGCATTAAAGGGTCATCATCCCCAACCCTGAAACACGCACACACACACACACACACACACACACACACACACACACGTCACGTTCCTTCCTCTCACAGGGACCTGCGCATGCAAATGACAATCTGTCATGTTATAATGAAGGGGCTGGGTCATGTGACGTACTCGTATCCTGAGGGTGAAGAGTCCCAGCACGGAGAGAGGGGGAGGTGAAGGGAATATGATTGCCATTCCCACCCAATGTGGGTTCCAAAATTCATTTTTAGAAACAGATTTAACACAGTTAATAACAAAGCTTGATAAAGGAATCATTAAAGTATCATTTATTCTATATTCCCAGCTTTGTGTTAGGGAC